>NC_030428.2:24160000-24187500 GCF_001660625.3 Ictalurus punctatus
GAGGTGCCACACACACACACACACACACACACACACACACACACACACACACACTCTGTCTGTGGTCCATCCTGTATCGAATTGAAGGTCGAGACAAATCTAAAGTCATGTCTGTGTCGTCTGTCTCTCATCTTAACGGCTCTTGCGTGTTGCCCGTCTCTCCGGTCCTCTCCTGGTTGCATTTAGGCTCCTCGTAGAGTCTGATCCGAACCATCTGGCCCTGCAACAGTATTCCCCGAGAGCACTGCTGAGTGCTGAACACTTCTCCTCTCTGAATCACTTCCTCTCGGGCAAGGCCGATCATTACACTCAAGAACCATCACGCCTCTTCAGAGATGATCCGACTCTCTTGCAGGGCTGAGAACACTTACACTGTTACACTTTTCTTAGACTCTTAAAATTCAATCTTAGTCTTTTTTTTGTTGTTTTTGTTTGTTTGTTTATTTATTTATTTTATTTTATATACACCCCCCCCCCCCCCCCCCCCCCCACACACACACACACTAAACCTTTGGTGCCTTACAGAGTTAAGGATATAGATAGATAGGAACAGTGTCAAGGTATTCATCATGCTAATTATAAAATGATTTGCTGCATCTGAAGTTTCAAACCTATATAACCTATAGACATGACAAATTAAAGTCATGTTCATATCTCAGTGCTGCCACTGCGGGGCCCTTGAGCAAGGCCCTTAACCCTCAACTGCTCAGTTGTAGAAATGAGAGAGATGTAAGTCGCTCTGAATAAAGGCGTCTGTCAAATGCCGTAAACGTAAAGGGAAAAACCGTCATAACGTGTATTAGAAAGGTTTTGGGCTACCATAAGCCACCAGAACAACTTCTGTTCACCTCTGCATCAGTAACCGTAGCGATACTATGAACACCACACCGTTCGTCCAGATCACTTTCCGCTCTGTGTTTCGATGATCGTGATCGAGAGCGCTGACTAACACATCTCAAATCTCTGGCAAGTGTTCGATGTGCTTGCGATCTGATGAGTGAAGGGCATCTTAATCATTTTCGTCCACATCAAACCTTTCAACGAGACCCCTTGCCCTGTGGATGGGGAGGGGCATCCTAGAAAGAGACCACGCCCGTCTGGATATTTTTTTTTATTTTTATTTTATTGACATGATGAGCACTCAGAAGGACTGCTGTACTGATTCGGAAACACACTTCCCTTTAAAGGGACAAGTAGACGCCAACCATGTCGGTGAAAATAAACCCGTACCGCATAACAAGAGCCACTTGTTTTCGTCACCATGAGCTTTAAAACGCATCGAAGAGTGATTTTTTTTTTTAAATATATATATTTTTTACTTTATTTCCCTCTAATTATCATACGGTTTTTTTCTAAGCACTAATTTAGAGATTTGGTTGGATCGGCGTGCTTACTCATTTTTAAATACTCAACTGTAGAACATTTGTGTAGAATTTCTGCGTAATTTGCACAGTAATAAAACATTACTAAAACACAACTCCAGCTGTTCAGAAAGCTTTGCCTGGCAGTGTATATCCTATAATCTAATTCTGCATTTAGTTTATTCACATAAGTGTGAATAAATAAGCTTTAACTAAATTGACTTCACACGCTTCCCCTCTTTCTCTTGCTCTCTCTATTTCACACACATTTACTTACACACACACACACACACACACACACACACACACACAGCGCTTGTCAGATGTGGCTCCTCTGCTATTAGCCGTGGAGTTTGTCGTCTCATTGCAGGGAAGCGCTGCATGGGTCTCTGGCAGCCGTTTGATCTCGCATGGGACCAATCAGACCCGGCAGCGCTCCCATACCTCTGTTATGACTACCCTACAGAGAGAGAGCGCACTAATGGCACAGAATGAGATGGAGAGAATGAGATCGGTGTGCCGAGAGACCGAATGATACATGAAGCTGCAAGCAAAAAGAATAAAGATCCAGAGGCAAGATGTTTAAATCAGTTTGGCTTGTCTTCATTTTCCAAACTGCAGCTTGGTCTTGGATGACGCTTTGCCGAGTCTTTAGCTTTCCATATATTCTTTGCGTACAGTGAAGATACAGAAGTAAGCCATGTCATTTTCAACGTCCGGAGCAACCTTTTTATTCACAATAATGTATAAACCTTTCACTTATTATGTACCAGTCGTTAAATGATCCGTCAAAGAAACAACCAGAAACATTGCAAATAATTTCCACAGTCTTTATAAAATGCCAACCTACCCAGAATTCAAAAATAAAAGCACAGACTTTATTTTATTTATTTATTTATTTATTTATTTACTTACTTACTTTTAGACATCCATCTCAGTTCTTGAAGACCCTCATCTGTAGTGTTGGCTGCTAGCTAGCACTATCAACTTGCAAATTAAACAAGAAAGAAATGTAGAACAGTACGAGTGCTCTGACACGTACAGTGTTGAGTCCATTCGAATCGAACCGTGGTGCAATTCCCTCTTGCTGCGATCGTTCAGGCAGGTGAGAACACGTGGGTGTGGACCGAAACATGAGTGAGGTGTTCTCAGTCCAGTTCCAAGTGAGCTTGTCTTTAGAGACCATGCTTATAAAGTCATGATTCCTCCATCTTGTAGCTGGCTGGTTTGATTTGCCGCTTGCTAAACGTGAGCGTGTGATGGACATCGGTACCTGTGCTGATGATGAATAGTCATGGCAGGTGGCCATCAAGTGCGTCTTTGAGGCTTGGAAAACCCTGGGAACACCCATTCAGTAAAGCAAATGTTGAGAGCAATCCTCCTTCCTTTAAAAAAAAAAAGTCCAGCATGAATCGTATCTCCAATTAAGTGCTTAAACATCAAATTGCTAGTCAAATTGCTTCGACTTCCATGCATAAACATCAGCATAAACGCCGGCCCAGCATCCGTGCTCATGTAGGTCTTTGAACGTGGGTTTTAAGCATAAGGTTATTTCCCAAGGTCAGCTATTTATGAGGCTGGAAGTTGTTAACACATTTGAAATGGTTAACAGGCCCTGTCCTCTTCCTTTTCTCCATTGCCTTTTTTTTTTTTTTTTTTTTTTTCGGGCTCTCATTCCTTTCAAATTCCTCTTTTTCTTACCCCTTTCATGCCCATACCCCCCCCATCCCAAATCAATCAGACAGGTCGGACTCAGACATGCTACAAAGCAAAGGTCTCGCTGGTCAAACGGCTCCCGGTCACAGCCAATCAGAGGCCAGGCTATTTCGGGAGACTCTCTCGGTAATTGGACGTGCAAATTTTAGATGCCGTTTGTAGGCTGACGATCATTCACACGACCAAAGGGGCAGGAAGGAGTTAGGTAAATATCTAGAGGCCACCATCACTGGATCGAATTATGTCCATTTACCTTCTAGTCGGATTGTTAATTTATTACAGGAAAGCGCTACTAAATAATTTTCAAAAGTTTCAGCTTTTTTTTTTTTTTTTTTTTTTTTTAAATATATCTGGTCCTAATTTCTAAACTGTTCTAAAATCTGATCCGAGTTGAACATGCGACTCGTGTACCGCACGCTTTAATAAGAACCATTGAGCTGGCCTGAGATCAATGAACACGCGAACGTTCGCTTTTAATAGAGGCTCTTTAAACCCGCCACCTCCTCCTTTGCTTTTGCGTATGATCCCCGATAGGTTTCTCAGTATGTCTCAGGAGTTAATGGTTAGTAGTTTTTAGCGACAACTAGGAGTTTCCAGCGTCATTCCAGCCACATCAGCGTGACCAAAGGGTGAAGAGGTAACGTCTGGGTTAACCGGTCTGAACTCGATATCCCACAGGAATGTCCAGGGTAGAATAAGAGTTTAGTCAGAGCTTGCTCCCTTTTTCGCACGGAGGAAAGGATGGTGAGAAGTAACTGAAACAGGAACAACAGAAGAATGAGGGAAAGTATATTGTGCTGGAATGTCTAACTCTCAAGCAGCCATTAACCAAACCTAATGAATTTCTTTAGCTTGGTGGTGTTGGTTTGTTGTTGACGTTATACCGCTGCTGTATTCTCAAATTGATTTCATTTTCTATAACGGCAGCTCTGACAGTAGTTCCGGCTGTAATTCCTTGTAAATCTCTGGTTTATATCGTGGCGCTTCGTACAGTGTTATTGTTTTTAGGTATATGTATAGCTAGAAATGTATTGTAGAGAGAGAACTTTATTGATCCCTGAGGGAAATGTATTAAATAGTAAGAGCTCATTCACAGGAGCGTGTAAGGCATACACTTCACATCCTGGCTCTTAAAACAAGGTGTGGGATGCTAAAATGTGTCGTATTGCTTTAAACACCATTTTAAAAAATCTGCACTTCAAGTGCACATGACCGTAGCATTTAAAATCATCAAAATGCTATGCATTGTAATAACGATGGACTAGGAGCATCTGTACATCTTAATCTTAACGTAACATGAAAATGCAGTTTGTACATCCGCCACGTTTCGTAGTTCGCCAGTTCGGTAGCACTGTAGAGTGCGTTTGTAGGCACGTGTTAGTACTTTAAGTGAATGAGTTAATAACCAGACCTGTTGAAATATACCTTGTTGTTGTTATGCAGCCTCATTTTCTAGTCATGGAGGTTATTTTGTAATCAGGAACTGAGGTGTGTGTTGTCAGTTGAACATTTTTGCTTCAATGAAACATTATAAACCATTGTTCCAATATTATTTATTGCAAGTTTTCACAGAGCGAGTGTGGCTCATGGGCATCGAGTGGAACACTAGTGATTTTTACTGGAGCTGCACTCTGTGCATCAGCCACAGCTCTCTACATTTCTGCCCGTTGTAGCAGACCTGTCCAAAGAACACCCCACTGATCTGATCACTTCTGCCTCAGGCCCCATCTGCATGTATGTTTGTTTATTTATGTTTGTTTGTTTGTTTGTTTTTAAACATAGTTTTTACTCCTCAGTTTAGGACAAACAAAGCTAATATGAGCTCAAAAATTAGGTTGATTTAATATTTCATCCTGTGTGTAGTCTTGAGAACCGACATCCGAGTAAGAATTTCATTGTACTTCGTCACACATTCGGTGAAGATCAAGTGACCTTGACTCATAAATTATGTCCAGAGACTCAAGAATATCCGCATATCCTCGTCAGAGTTGCGGTTGGCCAAAAGTTCTAAAACAAACAAAATTTCTAGCTCCTCTGTCAGTTTGCTTGGGGAAAAAATGCATTCCTTTTGATAATGATGGAAGAAATATCAAGACTAGCAAAATGCTAATGAAAGCCTGTTTTGAGTTGAAGTATAAACTAACCATAGCAGTTACGTTGCCTTGACAGAGGTTTTACAGTGTTATACATTAAACTTTTTATTATTATTACTATTACTACTACGACTTCTACTATTACTACTTCTACTATTTCTTCTACTATATTACTATTACTACTATTACCACTACGACTACTAGCTCAGCTGCTCTTTCTGTTCCGTTTTCCTAATTTAACCCTGTCCTTATTTCACACATGGACTGACGCTAACTTTTTATATTGTACGTCCTCGATTAAAGACGCGTTCAGCACAATGTGTGCCCGTTAGAGGTTATGGCTGGGGAAATTAACGGAGGTTCACTTGTGCTCATCTGATTGTAATTGGTGTAATTGCGCCATGTTTTGCCCGATGATCAAAGACGCTCTGGCAAGGAAGCCGAGGTCCAGTTTTCCTTCACCTCTGCGATCTTTCCATTCGAAGCTTCCGGAAGGATTTTTGTCCTTATCTAATTGTCACTGACCAGTTCACTTAGCGCACAGTATGGTACGTGACAGACTTGTTCTACCGCAACGGAATCATCCTTCTGTTTTTATAATACTTTTATAGCTGGTTTATTTATTTTTTCCTCCCAAAAGCACGCGTGTATCTTGTATCTAATGGCATAATGGTGAATATTGCTGTAAGAGCCATGGGGATTTCACGTCTGCTGAGAAATGGCTTGCTACGTTTTTGTATCAAAGTCCTGAAATTCCCTTCTGATACATCTATGTGAACCGTTCTTCAAAAAGTATTTATTCGTTTGTTCATACAGTAACGCATTAAATCGCTTCAATAGCATCACGTTATTTCTCAGTGACTCTTGTCAGTAGCAGCAGTACAGAAATATTAAATATTAGACACAAAAGGCAGATCGGCCCCATCTTTATCTTGAGCTGCTGTTAATCACTTCCTTGATTTACTGTGTTTTAGTCATGTGTGACCTACCTTTTCTTTTCCTGTCTCCATTTTCCTTGTTCCCCCAGCATGCACTGCAGAGGTTGAGAAGGTGTGTAGCGTCTCCACTGAAGATCACCTGCAGCCCTTCAAGGACAAAATGGAAGAGTTTGTGTGCCGAGGTGAGTCGCACAGCACGGTTTACTTTACGGTCGTCTTCATTTCAGTGAGGTCTGCATTAATGTAAAGAACTTCTTCTATATCCGGAAAGTTTCACGGTGCATCTTTGAAGTAGATATAAAAAGCGACAGTGAAAGGGAGAACAAATCCAAGCAAAACAACACAGCAAATTGAGCCGATTCTCATTTTGATCGGCTAGTGTGTTTTTGTTTTCTCTCTCTTCTCGCCCTCGTCCGCCCTGACGTGTAAACGCCTGATCATCAGCCATGGGCACGTTGATCTGCACTGCGAACATACCCTCTCTGTGCTCGGCAAAAAAAAAAAAAAAGCATCTTAGCAAGTGAAAATATATTTAGAATAATCCAAATGATCTATCGTCTCCTACTGTACGATTACAATAAATCAAATATTAGCTTATTGAATCTACTTCTAGACCTTTTTTGTTTTGTTTTTTTGCTCATTTCAAACTTTGCGTGTATTTATTTGATTGTATTGGCTTTTAATTTTGCTTCTTTCTAGAAATGAATGCAAAAAAAAAATGAGCAAAATTAGTATATCTACCATTTAAAGCAAGCTTGAAATGAGGGGAATATGGCTCGTAATGGGTTTATTAATCTTCTGTTTGGTTTATTGTAATATTATAATAAACATTCAATAAATTTAAATATATCCAGGATTGCTGAGATGTTGTTTTTTTTTATTATTATTGTTTTTTTTATGGTGTGTGTGTGTGTGTGTTGGAGTCAAAAAGGGAATACATTGCCTAAACGAAATCACTCACTATCCCGTCAGTTCAGCTACACCTCGGAGCATACTCCGTCTTTATCATTTACATTTTTCTGAGCCTTTAACCTTAACTGTCTGAGTCAGGATAGTCTGAGAACATTTGATATCATCATTTCTTGTATACGTGTGCTTGCCTGTGGTGTATAAAGGGACACTTGCATCCCATATCTCCGGACTCTCGAAGGATATTTCTCTAAAGATACATATTTTACCATTGTTTAAGATGTGATACACCAAGATCAACACTTAATTCTGCTGTATTGTATGTAGTTTGTTCTTGGCTCTAATTTGCCTTGATGTCAAACTTGTCTAATACTGATGAAACAAGATTAATTTAGTTGTAGTTTAAAAAAAAAAAAAAAAAAAAAACCCAAGAAAGGATGCATCCCTTCAGGAACAGTTTCTTGATGAAACGTTAATTATTTATAGTGATTTTTTTTTTTTTTTTGTAATTATTGTTATTTAGATCTCGAGCTCACGATTAGTAGAAAGAACATAAATGTAAACCAGCATCTATTTTTATTAAAGGGAAAACGTATATCCGTGTTGGCCGATACTCTGGTGTCCCCAGTATTACTTCCCCAAAAAAATCTCACTGGCAGGTCTTTAATAATACCTTTAGTGATCGATTGTTACTTTTAATTGAAGACCGTTGCACTCGATTCCTTCTGAACAGTGCAGAGTCGGAAGGCAGGTTCACGAAAGCTGCTTGTCTCCTGAGGGCTTTTGGTGAATTACATAGCCGTGTGTGTGTGTGTGTGTGTGTGTGGTCAGCAGTGCGCATTTGTTTATTTACACCAGCGAGCATTTGGTGGAAAAGCATCAGTTTTCGAAGGGTGTCGTTTAGATGTCTCATCGTGGAACCATATCGGAGTCTGAGTTCCCAGGAATTGACTTCCAATTGACATTCCTCAAATTATTTACCCCTCCCCCCTAAAATAAGTGAGTGAGAGGCATTAGCGTATAAATCAAAGTGACCGAGGCATCCTGCTCACAGTGTTGGGTGAAATCGGGTGGTCTGGCTGTGATTAGGAAGCAGAGGATGGTGTTCCACTTAGCCACGTCCCGCTAACGCGTCATGACCCCAGAGCTCCAGCGAGCATGAGATTTTGCTAACCTTACATCAGATTAATCTGTCCCTCTGTGACCCAGGCCTCCGAGCGCCGAGCTGAGGGTCACGCGACGCTGCCGCTGTGAGAAGACGCACACAATCGTCTCTCACACTCTGTAGACTGGGATAGAGCTGTTCAATATCTACGACAGCAGTACGCACAGTGTACGCATGTACACATTTCTTATATCCCAGCGCTAATTAATCCTCTGTTTTGATTGGTCAGATGGTTTTGATGAATTCTTTATCACAGCTTAGCTGACAGTAGTTTCTAGCTGCAAGGCAAATCACAGGTTTATACCGTGTTAATACAATCGGACGCTCCATGTAAACGGATTTAAAATCTGCGAGGAGCACTTTTGGAAGGAGTCTCCAGTGTCAGCGCTTTGTAACTGTCGGAGGTAGAGCTTAACTTTGGAGCCATGAATCAGGCGCTACATCACACCAGCCTGTTGCTGATTATTTCTTTTGAAATTTAGTTCCGTGTGATTTCTCTCGAATCGGCTGTTCGGCATTTATTTATTTATTTATTTATTTTCCCCCACCAAACGTGTGCTGTATCTAGCTGCAGTGAAAATTTTGCAATGATGTGACCGAACACTCTTTCAACATTTCCACAGTAGTGTGACGGTTTGGCTACACCAAGCACACACTACAGCACTTTATTATTACGATGAAGTAGCGCCAACCTATTGTTCCTGATCTGATCTCAGTAGGTGGTGTGCCATGTGGAAATTTCTAGCACTAGCCCCCCCACCCCTTTTCCCCTACTGATATTTGATGTTCTGAGGGTTTTTTTTTTTATTATTATTCCAGGTATGGTAAGTTTATTTTTTTTTATTTTTTTTTTTTACAGGAACAGAGTTTATAATCAGTCAATTAGCTGGCAAACAGAATTGATCCAAATCTGTAAGGTTTTAAATCAATCAACATTCCTTAATTTTCCCTTTTAACTGTACTTTTCTCTTTTAAAAGTTACAAAACAAAAATAGAGCATCTGTTTTTTGTTTTTTTGTTTTTGTTTTTGGCAAAAAATAAATAAATTAATAAATAAATAAAATGGTGCAATGTGGAAAATGCCCCCAACCCCCCAAAAAATGTGGAATGGGCTCTGTAGTTGGTGCTAGATTGTTGCTACATCACATAACCCATCAGTTATCCCGATAAAGGGCTTCTCTCCACGAGCAGTACAAGTTTGAAAGATTCGTGTGACCCTTGATATCGAAACTAATCAAAACCAAACCTGCCAGTTTGTCCTACTTCTTAAAGACACCTTTACTCATCTCTCTCCCTCACACACACACACACACACACACACACACACACACACACACACACTCACGTTCGTCCCCAGTCAGTGGTGAAGACAGAGAGGGGAGGGGGGAACGCAGGGTTCACGGTCTGAACTCCTCTAACCACTACCGGCTTCAATTTGTCAAAGAGCACCCAGGTCACTGACCCTCGCAGGCCCCTGCACTTCATAGGAACCGTTTTGCACACACACTCTCACACTTAGAAAAGCTTCATCATCCTGGTCTGCGTGGCCTTTCCCCAGCCTGGAGCACTAAGACACACTGGCGACGACAATTCACCCTTTTGTTTTTCCTGTATTGTCTTTCACATCCACTTCAAAGAGCCAGCACTCCATTTTTCACTTTGCGCAGACCTTCTTTATCCTTTCTGAAGAGTTACAGACTTATTTAGCATGGAACGTCGATAAACCTCTCATATGCATCCAAACATCTTGCCCCACTCGCGTGTTTTTTTTTTTTTTTTTTTTGACTGATGGAAGAAGTCGCTGCCAAAGCAAATAAAGACGTCACGAGTGAGCTTGACGCTTCGCAGAGATGCACCATTATGCACTCAATCATTTCTTTTATTCCAATATTCAAAGCGCTGTGAACTCTTGCATGTGTATACCCCCTCCACACACACACACACACACTCAACCACCAAACATCCACGATTTCAGAAGTGACGATTCACGGGATGTGTGTGACTGCTGGAGCCGAAAAAACACCACCAGGCGCCTGTGACAGTTCATTTCAGAAAAGCCGCTGTTATTTATAATCACTGGGTAAAATGCAGACTCTGCACTGTCGTCGATTTGTTATTGTTCGAGCTCGAGACGGGTCACGGCGCAGAAGTGAAAGCAGACGCAGAGCAGCGCCTCTGTTATGTCTGCGCTCGCCTTGTATTTCTTCTCTTAAAAAGTCATTTTTGCATGAATTCTTGTGTGTGGAGGAATTTTTCAACTTCAAAAAAAAAAAAAAACGCTGCGTGTATGTGTGTGCTTGCAGAAGGAGGTCTGGCTTTTGTATTTGCTAACCAGTAATGGGTTTTATTTCAGTTTATAGCGAGTTATAGCGTGTTGAATTATTAGCGGGGAACAGTTCTCGTGAACGCGTCCCTCGTTAATGAACTGATCATCCAGTGTTTACGGCCGATTTTTCTAACGAAGCTCTAACTTGCGTGTTCATCACAAGTCTTAAGAGAGTTTATATAAGAGGTTAAGCCTGCAGGTGGTAAGAGATGACCGCGTGTCCCAGCTCACTTCCTGAAGGCGATTGGAAACAGCGAGCGGTACCAGAAAGTCGCTCATTTGGCCACCTGACGATGAACAATTAGCGCCGGCGCGCTGTAGGCTCGGTGGCTTTTTGAGTAGCCGTCTCCGACACAATCGGTCCCACATGCGGAAAGATGAATCGAATTGTTTAGTGTCTGAAGCTGTAGATCTTTGCATTTGATGTGTCTGTGAAGCCCATCTCACTCCACTCGCACTCAGCGGTTTGATATTCTCCTAGAGAGCAAGCCGTAGATCAGAGCAAATTTCATTGTGTCTTCTTTCTTCTCTTCTCTTTTGTGTTTGCGGGTGTGCGGGGGTGTGTTTTACGACCCGCTAGCCGTTACAATGTGCACGGACAAAACAGAAGCGTATTTCATTGCGTTTTTGATGTTCAGAGGGATTTTTATTGTTTAATTAGAAGAGCCAGACGGTCAAAGAGGCATGGTGTGATGGACGTGGCCGTGATTACTGTTTCTAATATGGAACTTAATGCCTTGTTAGGAATTTGGTGAAGGCACAGCTGTATTTTTCTGGTGAGAATAACAATATATAATGAGGTTTGGCTTTGCATCATTCTAATTGGAAAGTGGGTAGATTTTCAGCAGCATGTTAGGTTTTGCTTGAGCCATGGTTTGTCCAAAAAAATAAATAAATAAATAAATAAATAAATAATCTCCAGAGTGTCATCTGTGAGTCTGGAGACAACAATTTAAAAAAAAATTATTTTTTAAAAAATTTTATTTATTTATTTTTTTTAACCTTTTATGACCTGCTAGACGTATTGTATTTGCGTTCTACCTTAAATCAGATTCCAGACCATCCAGCAAATAAAATTGAGTACTTATAGCGAAGAGCATATGCAATTCAATTCAATATTATTTGTATAGCGCTTTTTTACAACGGACATTGTCTCAAAGCAGCTTTACAGAAACAAACACGGCATACTGATTTTAAATGTGTGGATTTATCCAAATCGAGCAAGCCGGTGGCGAGGAAAAACTCCGTGAGATGTTAAGAGGAAGAAACCTTGAGAGGAAGCCGACTCGGAAGGGAACCCGTCCTCATCTGGGTAACAACGGATAGTGTGAAAGTAAAGGAAAGTTCATTATGGTTATAGACCAAAGGCTTACACAATCCTGATGTAGAAGAGGTTTACCATCAAGCAGAAGTAGCTTAGCTATGACACTAACAGCCAAAGCACTGGAGATGATGATGATGACAGAAAACCCGGAAGTCAAACCTGAGGAAATTTCTGCTTGATTTGCACATTGATTTTTATCGCCTGAGGGGAACCTTTGCTGTCAGTCTAGTGCAGAGAACGGGTCTATAGAACTATATTGTGAAATAAATGTGAGGTGTTTTTTTATATAAAGATTAGATGAGCTAAACCTTTTGTTAATCCACTAAGGGAAATAGAGTTGATCCTTTAACAGCACATATAATGCAGTACAGCTGAAAAGTGGGGAAGAAATGAACAAAGTGCGTGCAACAAAACAATAGAAACAGTCCAATTTAAACAGTAAAAACACGAATACAAAGTAAATGTTGTATTTTTGCACTCGTTAGCTACAAAATGTAATTGTACTGAAAAGCCCTATTTAAATAATGAATATTTCAGTTCTAAAAAACGAAATCTCGTTCTTGAGAAATGCGACGTGTAGTATTACAAACCGCAGTTGTGTACACTAACGTCGACCTCATCCTTCTGCAGTACATACGGTCGTTTACACTGGTTTTAGTATTGCACTTTAGACTGATATTAATATCAACTTTTTAGAATTGATTTTAATGGTGTATAAATTTAGAATGGCATTTATAGTGCTTGTTTTTTTTGTTTTAAATGTGAAAATGCTAAACCGCAACCCCCGAGTTAGTACAGTAAAGCATAGCAGTAGTACCACATACACACACGCACATCTTTATGAATCAGTGCTCCAGTTACGAGCCAGATGCCTGGGGTAAAGGAACACACGCTGGTGTAAACCGTTAAGTGAAAGCCGTCTGCACACGCTGAAGCACGAGACCCAGCCAAGCTCTCGGTCCGTGCGTGGAAACCAAGCGGCTTTGATGGCTTCGGTCAGGCTGAATATCACAGCCACGTTAGTGAAATATTAACACACGCATATAGATAGGCTCACATACTGTACACACTCACTTTCACTTTCTGCACATCTGTTCCATGTTTGTGACATAAACATAAAGTGCTTTCATTTGTTTTCTCTCTGTTTTTCAGCTAAACAAGAACTGGAGGCCCAGGAAAGCCAGCTAAAAGAAACTCACAAAACGTAAGGAGCCTTCCAGTCTGTATTCATGCGTGCTGAATCGACCTCGATTCTCTGATGACCGAGTGACTTCTGATGCCATGTTTCTGCTCAACAGCACCAAGAAAGTGCTGATTTTAGGCCTTTACTTGGGTGTCGAACTCTATTGCTGCCCAGGACACACGAGTGCTTGATGAACCGTAAACTAACGCTATTAATTTATTACCGTAGTTCTATCGATTAGCACCAAAATCACAGTTCCTGAAAGTAGAATAGGATGACTTTCGGAAATAAATAAATAAATAATATATGCAGGAACATTTTGGGGAAGAATGATGTAGGGTGAGGATGTCTGGGGTGCAGTCAGGGTACCAGTTCATCCCAAAGGTGTTCGGTGGGGTTGAAGTCAGGGACACTCGAGATCTTCCACTCTAACCATGCAAACCATGTCTTCATGGAGCTGGCTTTGTGTACAGGGGCATTGTCATGCTGGAACCCCTTTATACCTCTTCGTTCCACTGAAGGGAAATGTCAACGCTACAGTATACAGTACAGACGTCCTATACAATTGTGTTCCAACTTTGTGGAAACAGTTGGGGTGTGAAAGTCAGGTGAACACACACGTTTGTCCATGTGGTGTGTGTTCAGTCCCGTATGTACGGTTCTCATCGTGGACTGTCGGGGACGTAGTCGTAGTGCGTTGACGATTAAACCTGAGCAACCTGAGAATGCAATAAATGTGAACCCTCATGCTTCATGAAGGAATTTAACAATGAAGGGTGATCCATGCCAAGTGTAACACTTTTTTTTTCAAAAGTAACAGAACTGACAGGGCAACCTATCCTATCTCTTCTGTCAGTTTTAGCAACGCTGGCCAAACACAATCGTCAGGAGTTCCCCTCACAACTTGTTTAGCTGCCCAATGATGATTCAGTTTGAGAAGCTCATGAGCACGAAAACGAAATCACGTATATGTTCGCATTCAATCTACCAAACGGACTGCTAGCCGTTTTCCAACTAGTGGTTCTTCTCAGATGCACAACTATAAAATCAGATTCTCTTCACCGGTTTCTTCCTGACCGCGGGATTCTAAATGACTTGCGTCCACATTAATAATTCTTGGTGTTTGGTACTCATTCAGCTAAAACACCGATTAGCTGATTTATCTGCTGAATGTAAATTTATTCGGGTTTGTGCTCGGAAAAAAACGCAAGCAACTCTCCTAGTTAGTCAACATGTAAAATGATCACGGACCAGTTTTCGTCGCAGAGCGGTTAAAATTCCAATTTTGACTCCTCCAAAATGTGTTTTCACTTGATCTGCGAATCGCTGAAGGGTTTTCCGCATATACGGATTATTAGAAGAGTTTACACACGAGAATACACGTCGAGGGTGTTCACTTAAGTTTCCCCAAAGCTTTGTTTATTTGTTTTGCGTCATGTTATATTTTCTTTAAAACCCAATCCAAGCTCGCAAGTAATAGGACCGTTTTGATTCTGGTTCCTCTCAAAGTTTATTCCTTATGTCGTTCTGAGGATTTTTCCCCTGCCGTTGTCCTCTCTGGCTTGTTTATTAGGGATCCAAGTTGACGTCCAGGTTCCTGCGAAGTTGCTCTGCGACGACGTCTTGTGAAAAGCGCCGTCGAAGTAATAAGTCAGGTTTTTAGCGCTATGTCGATGAGGAATAGATTAGTGCCACCTCCAAATCTGTGTGTGGGCACACGCTATACTCCGAACCAGTGTTGGGAGGTCAGTAGATTTTGTTTTAGCAACTGCAGAGGTTTTATACATAATTCTTGCTTTTCAAAGCACGTATAAGCTCTTATTACATGGTCTAAATTCCAGTAAACTGAATTACCTCATTGTTGTTGAAATGCACCACACATTAATAGTGCCTGAATATATTTATTTAAAATTAAAAAAAAAAAAAAGAAAAGAAAAAGTGGGTTGCCCATATAATGCGGTTGTTCAGGTTGTAAATCTGGGCTTCTGGTATGAAGCTTAAGCTTGGATCCACAGACAGTATAAACATGTCTATAGACGGAGTCTAACCAGAAAAAACATTGAGTCAATGTAAAGCTTCACATGCACGTATATATTTTACGGGCCATTAGAATAAACTCAGTAAAACGTCAGGTAGGTCCGGTGCGCTGACCGACGTTACCTCATCTCGTCCGCGTGTCTGTTTATCCCGATTCGACCCGACGTACCTACAGCCAAGGGCCTCACGTCACAGATGGCAGAGCAGCGCAGCCTCCGTCCTCCACACTGCCGGTTATTCATATTTTCCTCAAGACAAATGAGTTTTTAAATTCAGTTCAAAACTTTGCCGTCATACTCCAATTACGTGAAGAAAAGCGGTCGCATGGGCGGCCCATGGCGATGTAGCGGGCGTAACTGGATGTGGTGGAAAGCGCAGTAAGGAGTAATGCTGTAATGTTTAGGGCAACACGCGATCTATGAAATTTGACATGTAGTCAAAACATTAGAGTAGCAGTAATTGAGTTACAGAGAAAAACGCCGCTCCCGTAGCGCTAAAGCGTGGCTCGGGTTTCATTGGAGTTTATTCAGAACTTGATATTTTAACAGTGAGCTGTATAGTGAGCAACAGGGTCTATTTTCAGGGTGGCAGTAAAGGGAAAGGCTCGTAAATGCCCCATAATTCGATATATTTATAGGAAATAAGTGCGTCAGGCCAAACTGCTACTGTCTAAAATGTCTAATCGTGATTAATTACGGTTTGAGTATTGTGAAAACGTATGTAATCACTATTATTCAGACAATTTCAAAGCAAACTTTATCGTTTTGAATAAACGGAGAACGGCCACATCGGTCACGGTGTTGAAATATCACAAGCCTGGACTTTGTCGCGTTCCTTCTTTGAATTTCGAAATGACTGCCGCTTTTGATTCGCCGTTAATCGAGCGCATGTTGTGGTGCCTTATTTTTGTTTCGAGTCGAATTGTATTGACTTTAGCGCTCTTGGCGATCATAAGTTAAGCCTCCTTCTGTTGTGCGGTGAAACGATGAAACAAACATGAGTTCGTTCACACCGATGAAACGACCGAGTATAGAAAGCATCAGAGCGTGCTGTGATTCATTGATGCATAAAAATGGGGATCTTTACACATTATTAAGTTCTTCATTTTAGTTTATTTATTTTTTATTTTTTTTAGTAGTTGAGCATAGAGAAATGGAAGGTGGGGGGGTGGGGCGGCATCTTTTTAGAATTGTTTATCTATTTTTATATATATATAAAAATAAATAAATCACTGGAGTTAATTTACAACTCCAATTCGTTTTAGATCTCCGAGATAAGTCACATTCAAGTATAAAATAATTCATATGAAATTACAACTTTAGATGGTTAAATTGCAGTGTATATAATGTTAGTCAAATTTAATAAAATTTGACAAAATTAAATAAAAATATATATATTTTTTTTTTAATGAATTAAGGAAGCCAGCAATTTCAATCATGTTGAAATTCTTGATCATTGTGCAGCTCACTTTACTCTGATTTGCTGACATTATAAAACCAACAGTAGTCCCTGCCCTGTTTTATCATCTTTTCCCATTTATTTATTTATTTATTTATTTATTTATTTATTTATTTATTTATTTAACTTTTCTGTTTCTCGCAGGTTCCTGGAGTTGACAGTGTTCTTCTCTGTGAAGCCTAAGAGCGGCGAGAAAGAGGTTTCGCCCAACACGTTCTTCTCGGTGTGGCACGAGTTCTCCACTGATTTCAAAGACCTGTGGAAGAAAGAGAACAAGCTGATCTTGCAGGAAAGGTGAGCGAACCCTTATAGTGGAATGAAAGTGGCGGAGTCTATATTTAGTCCTCTTTTTCCACGGAGCCCGCTTTGTTTAGTCCAGAATCCGGAGCTGTCCCGAGCTCTCGTCTCTCAGGAATGCTAAAAACGGTGTACGCTACAGGAGACCGTATTTTTGCCCGATGGTAAAGATGGAGCGCGCCGGATTTTAAAAGTGTTCCTGCTGGTTCATCAGGCCTCAGACTGATTTAAAAAGTGTTTTACTCAATAGTCCCTTTCTCAACATTGCTCTGTAAACATTTCTGGGTAAGAGGTAGCAGGGGGAGGAGGAGGGGGCCGGGGTGAAGGTGTGTTTAAGGGCGTCTGCGGTCCGTACAGAGAGTTGGCAGAGCTGTGATGGAGTGTGCCGTTACTTCATACCGTTCTCCACGCTCGTCAGCCTCTGTTTGCAGTCAAATTTACCTTTTTGAGGTGAGAGGTGTGGAGGGTCTCGTGTCTCTCCCACCGGGACTGCTGAAGGGCTTTAGATCAGAAAAGAGCGCAGGGTCAAATTTGTTACAGCTCACACCGGTTCCGGCCTGAGTGATGGACGCCGGCTTTGTAGTGACAGCCGAAAGTGGACTCCGCAGCATTCCACGCATTAGAGATCCCGACACGGAAATGAATCTTCCTCGCCACTTTGTATCTGTGTGATTTAAAACAACTTCTTTTTTTTTTTTTTTTTCTTTTTTTTTTCCCTTCTCCTTTTTAAAACTTAAATCTACAGCCTGTTATCAGAGTATCAGATTGGCCAAGAATTAAATTTACAGTTTTCCTTGTTCGCCATATCTAATCCATCACCCAAGACACATTTGCTTCTTGGATGCTCATATCGCTAACAAGTAAGGGAGGCTTATGACCCCCCCCCAGTTTAGCATCGTGCACTCAGCGTGCCTCAATCATCACACACTCGCATTAAAAACACGGTTTTATTCATAAATCATTCACAGGATACGGGAAAATCCTGTTCAGAGAAACGTCCGTATCCTACGTGCGCTCTTGAGTTTGTGTAAGCTTGCGTACAAGGAGACTTAATAATATGAAGCTTGATTGATTAGTATTACATCATATATATATATATATTTATATATATATAAATATAAATAAATAATTGGCCTGAGTTCATTTGAATACACCGAAACAGCCTTAACATTAAAACCACCTGCCTAATATTGTGTAGGTCCACCTTGTGCCGCCAAAACAGCTCTGACTCATCGACACACGTACTCCACAAGACCTGTGAAGGTGTGCTGTGGTATTTTGCAACAAGACGTTAGAGCAGATCCTTTAAGTCCTGTAAGTTGCGAGGTGGAGTCTCCATGGATCGCACTTGTTTGTCCAGCGCGTCCACAGATTCTCGGTCGAGAGATTTGAGATCTGGGGAATTTGGAGGCCGAGTCAACACCTTGAACTCGTTCCTGAACAGTTTTTGCCGTGTAGCAGGGCGCATTGTCTAGCTGAAAGAGCCCACTGCCATTAGGGAATACTGTTGCCATGAAGGGGTGTACTTGGTCTACAACAATGTTTAGGTAGGTGTTACGTGTCAAAGTAACATCCACATGAATGCCAGCACCCAGCAGAACATCGCCCAGAGCGTCACACTGCCTCCGCCGGCTTGCCTTCTTCCCATAGTGCATCCCGGTGCCGTCTCATTTTGGTCATTTTCACCTTTCTGAGAGCATGGAGTTTTACGTTTAGCCCTAAGCTGTCTCGTGCTCACGCTTGGTAACTTATGGATGATTGGCATTTGTCAACATGTGCACATGGCTATGAAATTTATTTGTAAATCCTGACAGGAATCTTTAGTTCAGCTCGGCCTTTGAAATAAATTCCAAGCAACTGTACTAAAAAAATGGATGCCCAGTATTTGGTTCAGTAATGTTTTGTGCATAAACATGTATAAACTACATCATATCTCATGTATATGAATCCTTTCTAATGTACAAGCTTTGGGCTGCTCCCAGTGTGTGATGCTGACTTGAAGTGTCTCAAAAACCTCTGAAGAATGTTATTCGGCTTCAAGGTGGAGCAGGGACTGTATATTATCTACACAAATGTACAAAAAGGCATCACAAAGCTAAAACCAGTGTGCCAGAGTATCATAAACTATATAAGCATGTCTAAGATACTGTAAAACTCCACACAGATTGATTTGAGATGCGTAAGACACGCAGGCGGCTGAACCAGTGGATATGAACCAGCTTCACTTGCAGGTCAGCTACAGCCTTTTATGTCCAATGGAGGGGAAAAAAAAAATACAAACTTGAGACCGCAAACATGTCTTGGCTGATTAATGACATTTAAGCTAAAGATGAAATGTATACATTTTTTATTTTTCACCAGCTCATTCCTTTAAGTTGCTCCTGTCATGTGTCAGTTTTACAGTGTTTGGCTCCGTGTTAATGTCGGCACCGGTCCGTTTCTCCTGTGCTGTCTGACATACCTGCAAACCCAAAACCTCTCAGGTTTATTTATTTCTCGTCTAAGGGCTGTCGCGTGTTACTGTAGTCGGTATAAAGGGATCCGCTCTGCACAGACCTGACCCGCAACAGTCCTTCTGCAAACGCTGCTCGGCTTTTCCCAAAACTTGTGCCATATGTTTAATATTACGTTACATCTCCTGTCTTTTTTAGAGTTTGCTGAAAACGGGAGAGCTTGTGAAATGACCCGGGATTTATTTTTCTAACCCCCGATAATGAAAAGAAGACTTGATTTGATACAGTTAGCTTCAAGTGGTTTCGATGAGGTTTTGCGATAACGGCACGAGTTCAACAGGTACAAATTAGGCCGGTCTGTTAAACAGAGAGGAGCACAGAGGCTTCTCCATTATTCATAAGGAACCACCGTGAACGAGCGGCCCTATCTGGCTGTATCTGTCCCGAAATGTACAGTTCAGATCGGGTTTCTTTAACCCCGCCGCTCTCGGAAGCCCCCCCTTCTTCTTCTGCTCTTAACTCGTCCATCATACGAGCTTTTAGACTCGGGGCTCTGACATTCTCCACGGAAGTGACTTCTTAAAAAAAATATCGCCAGATCCGTGATTCTTCCCCCTTTCGAGTTATCTGTCTTTGAACAAGCCGGCACTGAATTAATGTTAGATTCCCGATAATGTCTTTGCTCTTTATATCCGACTCTGCTGTTTTGCCTTTGGCTTTCTTTAAAAGCGGTACGCTGCCTACATGGCATTGAGGACATGAAATTGAACTTTCTGGATACTACTGAACACTGCTGCTTGTTCTCAGAGCCACAGTGAGAGCAAGTTTAAAGGATGCTTTATGGAACTATATTTAAAAAATAAAATAAAACGCCGTGTGTGGTTACAGGTTATTGGAGGAGGGTTGGTTTGTGAGGTTAAAGGGGGGATAAAGGTTATGGGGTGTGTGTGTGTGATTATAATAGATAGTATTTACACCTAATATTTTTTTTAGGTCACCAAGACTCCTTTTTCTTCTTCTACATATTCTTATTTTGAATTTTTCTTCTTCTTTTGCTTCTACTTCTTTGTCTTCTTCTAATTCTTTGTCTTCTACTTATTTGTCGTCTTCTTATTTCAAATTTTTCTTCTTCTACATATTCTTATTTCGAATTTTTCTTCTTCTTTTGCTTCTAATTATTTTTCTTCTACTACTACGTTTTCTTCTTCTACTTCTTTGTCTTCTACTTACTGTATTTGTCTTCATATTTCAATTTTTTCTTCTTTTCTTCAACTTTTTTCTTCTGCTTATTGTTTTCAACTTTTTTTCATTCTTCTTCTTTCTTCTTCTACTTCGATTACTACTTCTTTTTCTTGACTATATAAGATATAGTCCCTACTATAACCCTAACCCTACTAATCACTTCAGACCTTTACTATAATTTAACATGAATTATTATCTTGGTCACTTTCTTGGCCGTTCTCAGTGCAGTATGTCTCTGGTATATCTTTACAAGCTTTGTACACAAAATCCCTAATTCTGTTTTTAAAAAAAAAAAAAAAAAAAAAGGGTAAAAATGTTGGCTTTACTTTTCTAAAGTGAATTTTTTTTTTTTTTTTTTTTTTTTTTTTTTCTTGGTAATATCATAACGTTAAAAACATTTGTCATATTTTACTCAGACCAAACTTTTCCTGTAATTTCAATCAACAACATTGACCATTTAGGCCTGAAGGTTAACAGGTTTTGTTTATAAACACATTTGGGAACCCCCCCCCCCCCCACCTCCCAGGCCCCTGTGGGGTGAATTCAACCAGTGAGTTCAACATCTCGAGTGGTCGGATGTGTGTAGGATTTTTAGGGCGTTATCACTGTAACCAGCAGATGAGTGTTTTGGATTTTGGTGTTCATCCAAAACAGAGTCAAAGGATTCTGCAAGGTCATAATTCCTGAGAGAGTTCATCTTCACTTATCATGCAGAGATGCTGCTTATGCGTTCATGTTCAGCAACCCAAAGCCCCTTGTCTGTTTATCTCGGTTGTTTTTGTTGTGTGTTTTTTACCATCGGTCCATCAATCCGTCTCAGAATTACGTGGCTAACTGTAGCATTTGACTTTTTTTTTTTTTTAAAATTATTATCCTTGTTACCACTAGATCAGGGGTGTCCAGTCTAATCCGGAAAGGGCCGGTGTGGGTGCAGGTTTTCATTCCAACCAAGCAGAAGCCACACCGGAGTCTATTGAAAGATTAGATCAACTGATTAAGCAGGTGGAATCGGGTGTGTCTTCTGCTTGGTTGGAGTGAAAACCTGCACCCACACCGGCCCTTTCCGGATTAGATCGGACACCCCTGCACTAGATGAACCGATTATATGTTGGTATTGGTTCAAGCACGGTCAAGATATATCGTAAGGGTATTTCAGGCATACAAATTAGTAAGAAGACGCGGCGGAGGCATCCCCGTCGACGCTGTAGACGTCATTGATGTATTCCTTTACATGGGCAATCCTTATTTAAGTAGTATTTAGGAAAAAGTCAAAAATCATGCGACGTGCTATCTTAAGTAATAAAAGCCATCTAAGGAATCTGGATATACATGTATGTCTCGATCGCATGAAAGGGCTTACTGCTAGTTTTTGTTCTGTTCCTGCGATATCATTAGTAGTTGATGAATATTATGGACAGGAATACATTAATCCTAGTGTTTTTCTGCTCTAATATTGTTTTTTTTTTTTAAACTAGTGGCTATACCAGATGCCTTGTATCTGTATCGAATTAAGGTTCCCACCCCTAGGTTTTAGTCTTAGTGTTGTGTAAAGGACTAAATGGAGCTGTGTTGTCTTTGGCAAGATGGAGCAGCTTCTTCAGTTGCAGCTATTGTAGTTGTGACACTTTTTTCCTGAATAGCGTCACTTAGCGGAGCTGCATGTGCGATGTGCTCGTGAATGATTTATGAGCGATCTCCGCCAGCGAGAAAGAGCTCCCGTTCCTCTTTCAGCGCATTTGTTCTCTCGTCTGTGCTGCACGCCACTCCTCAGCGATAAGGTGCCACTTTGCTGAACAGAGCGCTTCTTTATCTGACGGGGCAAAGTGACAGCTTTTGACTCTTTAAGTGCGCCTCTCTCAATAGCCCCCTGAGCACCGAGACACCAGATAGATTAGTTCCCACCGGCAGACACGGCAGTGTTGCCTTTCTCCTGACATTTGCTGCCCCTCTTAATCAGGAGATCTGTCTCTAAAGTGTTTGTCTTCACTCTCCAATGGCACCTAAAGCCCCAAAGAATTCCCCCTCCATCTGTGTCACTCAGCCCCAATTTGTCATGAATCGTTGTCGTTTGCGCACTCGAATAGGAAACAGGGGGGAGTTTAGAGGCGTCCGGCCTGCACACCAAAACCGTTAAGATAACACTAAAGATGCACTCGTTTTGTACATCCTTTTCATTTTCTGTTCCTCCTGTTCGTTTTCTTTTTTTTTTTTTTTTATACTTTAGTTCCGTGTGTGTGTGTGTGTGTGTGTGTGTATATATATATATATATATATATATATATATATATATATATATATATATATATATATATATATATATATATATATTCATATTCCCCCATTTCTTCTGTATTTTTTGTTCTTTATTTTTTCTTATGTTAAGTCTCTCTGTAAGAAACAGATATTAAAGCCCGTGTGTGTATATGAAGTTGACCCCGGTCTCAGGAGAGAGCTCATATGTTTATTTGTTTCTCTAACCCTCCGTCTGCTTAAAGGCTCGACTTGGCTAAACACGGGCTTAAGTGGAACTGCCTCGAGCAGCGAGGTACTCGACTTTCTCTTCAAAACAGCACTCGCCCGAAGTGGACATCACTCGCCGGCGTCGTTAAAGAGTCAAGTTTCACCGTCGAAGTTCATTCTGGTGTCCTCGGCTGTAGGAACGTCATGTTTTAACACTGAGCAAAGTAGACTTGTCGAGTAGAAAGTGGACTGTATTTAGTTTAGTAAGTGTGCGAACGCTAATACGCCATCAGGGTTAAGTGTCTTTCAGTTCATTATAGGGCTTTATTTGAAGTTGAAATATTCCACAGCTGGAGCAACAGTTTTAGAGCTGGAGATTAAAGCGGTTGACTTTGACCCTTGCTGTCTCTCAGAATTCATTTCTGGTGAATTCTTTAAAGCGCTGTCGTAGGAATGTGGCGCTCCGAGCCAGTCCGTCGGATAAGCTGTAGCGTTTGTCGAGCTGAAGGACATGGAGATTTCTGATACGAGAACCTCCCGTATAGTATAGATTGGTGTCGGTTACTTGCACCTCAAGCTTTAGACTGACCTGCTACAACGCTTAAGGTTTCATGTACCAAGGATATCAAATCAAGTTGTTTATGTCCAGTCAACACTGATGCAGCTACACATCCAGTATATATTCAATGTATATTTATTTGAATTGCTGCTACTTAAATGTCGATAACTGTGAATGCTGAGTATCAGCGTTTGTCTTTGCAGACATCCTGAAGTGCAGGATCATTCTAAGGAATCAATCGTGTTTTGTTACTTTTGTACTACAGGCGTATTAATTAAAGGAGGACACAGCGTACTTTTAGATTCATTTATAGATGCGGTTAATGTTTTGAAACATCATGTTCCCTCACCAGCTCCTTTTTTTTTGCTCGTCTCATGAGGTCAAACTAGACAAAACAATGCAGCTGATCACGTTGGAAAAGATGCAGCTTTTCATCAGACTGTTACAAAATGCTGACACCGGAGACTCCTTCCAGCACCGCTTAAATAAACATCTCCTTACAGAAAACGTTGCCATATCAACAATTACATGTTCCTTTAATCCATTCATTAACAAGTACATCAATATAAACCTGCGATTTGCCTTGCTAGAACTACTGTCCGAGTCGCTGTGTTATAAAATTCATCAGAATTGAGCATGTAACAGCTCTTTGTTTGAAATATGAATCTCATGTTTATTAGGTCCCTTAATCACATTAAAGTACTGTCTATGGTCACCACCTCAAACCCTGTGGAACTCCAGGATGCTATTAGAGCAGCACTAAATGTTCCCTGAGTCATCGAAAGGTCATCCTGCGTTACGTAGGACCTATCAACCCATGTAAGAAACACAAATTACCATTACAATCCACTACCAAACCATGAGGAACTAATAGAAACCTGTAATGGTTTCCTTTTTTTTTTTTTTTTTTTTTTTTTTTTTTTTTTTTTTAAAAAGAGGTCGTCCCCCCCCCAGCAGTGTCGTGTCTGTGGAGCTGTTGGTGCTCTGCATCTGGGGATCAGACTTGGAGTTCCACACTTGGATCAGAGTTTGTGGAGCATGTAAATCAAATCCACATTCATGGCAGATAAGTGGTGTCTGTCCTCTTCCTGCACTGTTTTGGTTTGTGATCCTGCTGTGAACTGGTTCAACCAAGCGATTCAAGCTCCCTTCTTCCTCTGTTGCACGTCCATTCGCTTGTCGCCTCTCTCCCTCCTTCTCTCCCTCCCAGCCAGCCGTCCCCCATCCCTATCCTGGTAAGTGTCAACATTAGCCCCCGCTGCTTCCTTAATCATCACTGAGAGATCGTTCTGGAGCGGATGGCGACCCCGTGAAGTAGCAGCACCATATTTGGAGCTTCAGACTCGGCCGAACTCGGGCTCCTGATCCTGACGCCCTCGACCACAGCAGGGCTCACTCGGCGCTCACCTCATCCCCCGGTCAGGCTTAACGCCTGCGTGCAGTCGAAGGGTCTCTTTGTGTTTTGTGCGGTACAGAAGAGCACGGTGTTTAAAGTAGCCAGCTACTGCTCAGGCAGATCTCTGAGCCCCGGCTGCCTTTTACAGGCTTCCCATAATTCTCAGAGGCGTAAACACTTCAGTGCGCTATCATGGCCTGCTCGCAGACGGCCCTCTCAGCCGCCAAATTCATCTCGTCCAAAATGATCTGTTTGCTCTTAGCTACTTTTTTCCAAACCTTCCGAGCCACGCTTCTGCCAAGAGAGCTACGTCTGGGTTATGGCCTTTTCTCATTCTGCAAAATACGTCTTGTTTTATGAGACTCGGCCCCGCAAAAGCTTTGCATCTTATTTTTGCTTTGTGATCATTATTATTATAATTTTTTTTTTCTTCCCACTTTCCTGACTCTGCCTCCCGGGCAATGATGATGATCGATTCTGTTTTTTAAAAAAAAAAAAAAAACTAAAAATTAAACGGCTGCCAGCTGCAAGTCAGAAGCTGTTAAGGAAAGTGAGTTGGTGCCAAACATTAATGATTTTAATGGGTTTGACTGTAAAGGAAATGGCTGGGGATTTTGTAGTCTGAGTACAAGAACAGAGGTTTTGTCATTTTTAATCCTAACACTTCAGGTCCTTGATGAGGCTAGAGTTTCCATATGACACTAATTCACATCAAACCGCCTGTTCTTTTTATGACAGACTTGGAAACACATTTGCAAGAGCAGAGACACTCATAACACCACCCCACCACCTACCTCACCATGTACCTTACACACTTCCCTTATCAGGATATTATGCACGTAGACAGCAGACTTTTTTTTTTTTTTTTTTTTTTTTTTTTTTTTTTTTCCCCCCCTCCCCCCTTCTTTTTCTTCTTCTAGCATCAAAGCCTGCTCCCTATAAAGCAGGCAATGTGTTAGTTACTTGCTCCCATTTACTGCTGCGGTTGCCCAACACATCTCCAATTATGGTGCTGTTCGGGCTCTTTTGGCTCTTTTGAAGGTTTCGAGGTCAAGGAAATGAGAGTTGAAATGCCTGCCATCCCACCCCGCGCTCCCTCCCCCAGCCTCGTTAGAAAGAGACAGCGGAGACACGGACGGTGTCAGGAGTAAAAAGTGTCTAAATAAATCTGCTCGAGGTCTCGTTTAGCCGTTCGCTTCATGAAGGTGCAGAGCCGTGAAGCGCTTTCAGAGCGGAAGCGGCGAGAGAAGCGAGCGTGTCTGATTTAATAACCCCAGACCACACAGATTGGGCGACGTGGAAATCTGTCGGGTCCAATTAACTCCAGTGTGGAAGAGTCGCCCCTCGTGTGTAATCACAGCTTGTGGACCGCACGGAGGTTATACAGAGAGAAAGGGGGGTGGGGGGAGTTTGGCTCGGGATTAGGCAAGCACCAGGCACAGAGAGAGATGATATGCACACCCTGGAAACTCGTTGTACCTGCCAAACGTCATTAACGGTCAGTAAACTTAGTGTTTGGCGAAAAATCTCATTTACATCATTTTCCACTTAGCCGAAATGCAATTGGTCAACAAGCCACGTTCGGTGTCCAGCGTCTGGCTCGCTAGAGACACGAGTCTAACCAAAAAACAATCCTCAGGAATAACGTTCCCAAATCAGTTTTTACATCATTTTATAAAACGGCCAGGATAATCGCACGTTTAAAGAAGGAAAACATTTTATTTATTTATTTATTTATTTATTTTTATACAGTTCTCATTGTCTAGCCACAAATGATATCAAATTACAGGACAGATTTTGGCTGAGATTGGCTTGCATAAAAAGCTAGCTGCATTAGTAAAGTAGCTCCCAAAGGTCAACTGTATTTGAGGTAAGAAGAACATTCTGGAAGATTTATCACCCATCACTAAGGTCAGGGTCTGCCTGTAATGTTCAGATAAGTGTCGCGTTTCAGTGTTCGAGTTCAAGTGAGCACTGAGAAATCATGAACAGGCCACGTGCAGAACCGATGGTGCTTGTGACCTAAACTTACTTAAATGTTTCAGTTCTGGCTACGTACACTACCTGTCACTGTTGAGACACACTCATTCTTTATTTTTAGTGGGTTTTTTTCCCCCCACATTTTAGAAGACTCTGGAGTAACACAAATGGAACTGTAGGAATTATGCTGTGATAAAAATTATTTTGGATTTTTTTTAGTAGTTTTTTAGCATCTTCAAATAGACGCCATTTCTGCCTAGAATTTTTGAGATTTCTCACCCAATTTCTTGAGGAATTTCCCTGAGGTGGTTTTTAATCAGTATTAAAGGAGTTCACACCTACGCCGGACACTTATCGGCTGCTTTTCAGAATATTTTGCGCCAAGTCGTCCGTTTATTTAAAAAAAAAAAAAAAAAAGACAAATAACTCAATAAAAGATTGATATATATTTTTGTAAATAAAATGTTAGTTTTCTAATGAAAGAAATTATCAAACGCTTTTTAACATCATGAGAAACATTTCAGACGAGTGTCCACAAACTTTTGGCTGTGTGTGTGTGTGTGTGTTAGTGCTGGCTGTTACTGAGGATTAGTTGTGTATTAG
>NC_030428.2:24192500-24202500 GCF_001660625.3 Ictalurus punctatus
AGCATAAGTCTTGAGATACGAACTACACACACAAAAAAAAAAAAAAACACGTGACAAGAACTAAACCAATAAAAGCTGTCCTTTATATGGACAACTCCAGACCTCTCAAAGTATTAGCAGCTTTTGATTCTGCCTATATTAGGTATCAAATTCTACGAAAAAGTTTCTCATATATTTGTTTTTTTTTAATATATGTGTTTCTTTTGTCTAACCCAGGCAGGCTGCCATAGTCTTTCAGTTCTACTGTTTCCCAGATTCAGCCACGTTAACAGAAATACACCGGCACTGTTTGACCCGCTGGATCTTCCGGTGCCGGAACGGTGGCTGCAGGTCGGGGCAGTCCAGCTCCACAGTCAGCGTAGTGAAGCGGTGCGGCCGGCAAAAGGCACACGACTGGAATGACTCCTGCTCCTTCTTCACGTGCCGTGGGATGTAGAAAGAGTTGCACTGGCCGTAGCAGAAGCGGTTGATGACGGTGCGGCTCAGGCAGCCCTCATGGTTCACGGTTTGCCGCAGAGGCTGCGTCTTGCACCAGTCGCTCTTCAGGTACTTCCTCTCAGTCACCACCAGGGCTTCCTGACTGGAGGCCAGCACTTCCTGTTTCCGTCCACGGCGATCAGATGTGTTTGAGCTGGTTTTGTAGAGCGATGGGATTGAACCTTGCGGCCGATTCTTGCGACTCTCGGATGCGGCACACAGCACACCGGCCAAGAGAACCCAAAACAGCAGCTTACAGCACATCCTGAGAGACAGAGAGAAAGCCACAAGCATTAGCACATGCACCAGTCCTTAAACACTACCAAGTACATAAGAGATGCAGAAGGCCTAGTAGAAAAGTTAGGGACGTTGGATCTATGACATAGATCCAAATCTATTATATGATTGAAATGTTAATAGGTGTTCGATTAGGTATGGAATTAAACTCGATGCAACTGAAACACTATAGAGCTCCCATAGCACCTCAGGTCTAAATAGTAACATCCCTTTTCCATGGTGATCCAATCTCAGATGGACATCACTAAATACGGAATTAGTTTATCATTCGTTCACTAGCACTGTCGTTCCCAGTCCCACTACTGAGAGCCCACTTGCAATTCTGTTTAACTTCTAAAATGTTACAAATTGAATAAGCAGGCCAACTCCAACATTCCATAAGACAGTTAGGTTTTACTTTCACGACCATACGCCGAACATGTTTTTGGCAAAGCTCAATATATACTTTTTCTGAGGCCTTGATCTGGTCTCACCAGGATCATCTGGCACGCTGCAGTGTGTTCCTTGAATGATTATAGTAATTAGTGTCATTAGAATATCAGATGTGCAGTAATTACAGTTAGCCATGAACTCATAGGCCTGGCGACCTTCTTCAAAATGGTTTTCCCTCAACCGAACACACGATTCAACCAATGAAGGGCGTTGTAATTAACTGATTAGTTGAATCAGGTGTGTCCAACCAGGGAAGCCATTAAACTCTGCGGTCACTGAAATTGGAGTGGGATTTTTACTAGAGCTCCAGCAGCTGATGCCAAGTGAAAACATCATTTAGACTCATCAGCTTTGTTAGAACTGGCTAGCGTTACTCCTGCTACACAGACCTCTACATTATCACCGAGTTTACTCCCAGATCCTCCACAGCAGATCCAACTAATGACCGCTTTGCAAACTTTCGTTTCCTAATTCCCAACACGCCTGAGCCAACTCATCAGCTAATTACGCTTCCCATGACCTGACACGGATGTTTTGGGAATTGGAAAACCTTTTTTTTTTTTCCCCAGGATGGATTATCATCAGATTTGGACTTGTCGAGCTCTGTTGGTATGCTCTGATCTCCTGAGTTGGAACCAAACCCAACACTAAATTGAGGTTGATGATGAACAGTCAAGAATTGGATTAGGTGTTTTGCGATTTGGATAGAAGGCGGTTTGATTCCAACAGTACAGATGTGACTAATTATGCTTTTGATGTGTATTAGCTTTAGACTAATACTAAACTCTGTAGCAAGTTACAGTGCTGAACCATATTAATAATATATATATTATAGGTATATCTTTGTGCTTCTCACTATTAACGTTATTTGATGAACCTCACTGTAAATGTTGAGGTAATCTGTTGTGCATTGGTTTTAACTGTGATGCTAATGAAGACCTAAAGTTAGCATAATGCTCTGCTAGTTTCTAGTCAGCTCTTATGCCTTACGCGTGGATCCTCAGGAATGCTAAGCATAGCTTAAATTGATAATGACGTAGCCTTACGCAAAGATGTTTAAAGCCAAGTCGGTTATTTGAAAGTTTCTTTACTATACTTGCGTGACCTGGAATTGTGCTATTATTAAAGCCCAACTTGTGTGCTATATCTTGATGAGATTTCATGGTTAAATTCAACTATTCCACTGATCGGTCATTTCTGAAGCGTTCCTCCACTAAAATGCCTCACGAACTACAGTTTCATCAAATGCGGCGCTGTTTGCTTTCTTAGAGCAAAAGAGGAAATTAACTTAATTGAGCCATTACAGCGGCCAGCTAATTTGTCAGTTTAAAAAACCGTCGTTAAAATAAACATGTTCATTAATCAGTGAGGGAAGCTTAGGCGAGAACAGCGAGCGAAGGAAGTTGATTGCAGCGAGTTTGACTCCTCCAGAGAAACAGTTACCCTTTTTGCTTAGGCTGCTGGTGACAAATGCGATGAATATGTAAACGTTCTTGGAGGCGCCGTAGCTTTATGAGTGGGCACATTCGGTGCCGAGCTGACTCATTTATCTCACTCGCACCATAAAGGTTTTGGGCCCCAAATTTCACAAAAGCTATTCTTCTAAAGTGTGACGTTCATCCCCCACTATTCTCATCCCTCCCCGCTCTTCCATCATGGTTTTTCATGGCTCGGAATGTCTCTAGGGGTCAAGCTAAGCCTCTGTGTTTTTTCTTTTTCCTTACAAGTTTCATATTGTTTCCTGAGAGGGCAGGAAGACACAGATTAAGCTTAATTTGTCACTTTGTCCATGGGCAGCAGGACCAAAGAGACGGCGGCCGAGGATGATTACATCTCAGGCACGAGAGAAAGCTATCTGTCAATCACGTGGACATCTTTGCAGCAGATGTGGCAGCTCTACGGCTGACTCAGTCTTGGAAGAGAAACATTTATAAAATGCGTGTTTTTCATGAGAGAATTGAGCGGTCGTTCTCCGTCGGCCTTTCTCTAGCTTATCTCTTCCCATCTGATATCTATTTCGTGTTGTGCTCGGGTTTAAATATTTCCGACTATAAAGACTATTTCAGACATTCTTGCTTTAGAATTTGTTTTCTTGCCCGAAAGGCGTTGTGGTGTTGTCAGGCGGCCTCGCTCGAGCATGACCGTGTTTTTCCTCGTCTGTTCTCGAGGCTGACTCCCCCCTTAACCCCGCATAACTGGAACTCCTCTTCAGACGGCGGTTCAGAGGAGCTCTTAACCGTTGTCAAAATAAGTAGCTGGTTGTGAGTCTGCGGTCTGGCAGGCCATGGATGTTTGCACAAAAGATGATGAATGCGCCCCTGAGTCACCGCGTCAGCGTGTCTTGGCCTCCGAAGTTTTGCCGTGACACCATGGCCTCAGCGGAGGCTCCTTGTATATCCGAGCGAGGACAAGCCCCCCAGTCTGTCTTCCTCTTTTTCCACTCCAATCTCTCATCGCTGCGTGGCTCAGTCCTCTATATTAAGTGCACTAGACGTATGCTTGGGTGAAGTGGCACTTTAATTTTGGAACTTTTTTTCAAAATCAATCATGGGTCAGACCTCGCATAATTCACTGCGCTTTAAAAATGGAAAACAGTGAAGTGTAACCTGATGCCAGATCAGATTTGGGGGCTAAAGAGTAACCGCAGGTCAAGTCTAATGAATGACTAGTAGCTTTTATCCCCAAGTACCTGACCCGTGCTGTGTTTTTTTCCTGCTTTGTGAAAGCAGCCATGAGGAGGGTCAGAGGAGACGGGAAGCTGCTCTCAGCTCTGCCTTCAGGTTCAGTTGTCCTCTGATTTCTCTCCCTGCTACATATGCACTCGGGTCTCTAAGAGCCTCTCAAGAAAGAACTGTCAGATCTCATCATGAATGTCTAATGTGGTTAGAGCGGATCTTTTGAGTTACGGACTTGTGTAGACGATGGTCCGAGAATAAAAAAAAAGTGTCGAGACTAATGAAGTCTGTTGCTAATAGTATTATGAATCCAGCCTTGTTCCTGAGTTGTGTGTTCTTTGGGGTGGCTGTGGCTCAGGTGGTAGAGCGGGTTGTCCATTAATCGTAGGGTTGGCGGTTCGATCCCCAGCCCACGTGCCTCCACATGCTGAAGTGTCCTTGGGAAAGACGCTGAACCTCAAGTTGTTCCTGATGGCAGGCTGAAACATTGCATGGCAGCTCTACTACCATTGGTGTGTGTGTGTGAATGGGTGAATGAGACACAGTGTAATGCTTTGTAGAACCATTAAGGTTTAAAAAAAAAAGGGGGGGGGGGGGGCTCTATAAGTGCAGACCATTTACTATTTGGAAGATTAATTGTAGGTTCCTCGAAAAGCCAAAATGGAGGATGATTTAGCTAATACTCTTATATTAAACCGTATAGGAAATTGATTAATTCTATTACTCTTGTACCCTTGCTAGGCCATCTTTTCCACCCCTCCCAAAGGTCATACCCTCCACTTTCTCCCTGAAATGGCTGACGCTGTCGGTTCCTGACCCCGGCACTCCAGCCAGTGTTTGCGTGAGGCTTAGCTCTGTCCTTCTCGTTGCCTGAGAGATATCGGTTATCTCTATTCAGAGGTTTTACTCTGTTTGATCCGTGCTTAGATGGATACTAGCACTTAATGTACGGCTATTTAACTCCATAATACGCTGCTGATAAGGCCAGGTTCAGTAAGTCAGCCAGAGTAAGGCAGCATCTCTGAGATATTTCTTGTCAAGCGAATAATGACCCTGAGCATGCAGGTTCTGAAGAATTCCTTAGTGACTCCGTTCCAAACAGAACGAGCCTGTGTTCGCGGGAGAAAAGGCAGATTGAAATATTTCCCTGTTGCTCATTTGAGATAATAATGTGGTTTTGAAAGCCAACATGTCTTTCTCTCGTGCGTTCGGAAAAAATGTAACGGAGTTATTTCCGTAAATAATACACCGGCACAGACAGGCCTCAAATTAATAGTATATTATCAAATGCTCAATCATAGCTCGGGCATTTCTTTAAACCGGCGCGGATTCCAGCCCATTTGCTATGAAAACAAGCGCGAGGTGTGTTAATGTACCACAGTAGATGGGGCTGCGCTCAGGATGCCTCAGGCTGTTGGGACATTGGCATGCAACCACAACACACCCCTGTCACCCCAAAACAACTCCCATAACCCCCTACATGCACGCACACACACACAGACTACTTTCCATAATTGCCACCAGCTGAGTGTGCTGTTTCTACAAAGGCTGAGAAACGCACATCAGCCTCCTCCTCCTCCTGCTCACACACATGCAAACCAGTAATCTCAACTCTGACTTATGTACTTGGTGTAGCAGAAAACCTCTATAAGAGTGTGTTCGTGTGCTGAGCATATGTGCTGCATATTGAAGAATGTGTGTATTTGGGATCTGTGCTCCTGAAGGTGCCCTGTGCTTTATCAGGCTGAGTAAACCACCAACGTGGAAAGTCAAATACACAATAACGAGAGCTCGGCCGCTCTGAAGGTCGACGACAGGAACATCGTCAAGCTTTAATACTCCTGGTAAGCTCGAGCTTTACGGAAAACGCCGCATGTATCGTTTAGGAACAAACATGACGTGCATTAAGACAGCTCGGCTAGACGTGCGTTATACGTATATTCATCCGTTCCAAAACCTCGAATGATTGATGAGGCGCTTTCAACGTTATAAAACACGTCCAATCAGCATAACTGATTACTCTGACGCACTGAAAATGACTTGGATGACCGGAAATCTTCAATCCTATGGTGAATCACTAGAATTCCCCTGTGCGCACTCAAAAACTACAGTCTGTGAGTAATATAGTGAGTAAAAATATTCAAACCTATTGGTCAAATGGAAACAAAGTTTATTATTTCTGTCAATTTCAGGGAAACCGTATCGGCCCATGTTTAGATGGATAGAAAAAGTGTCTACTGGGTATGTACAAATGTCTTGGAGCATTCTTATATCACATTATTATTATTATTATTATTATTATTATTATTATTATTATTATTATTATTATTAAAAGTTTCAAATAGCCTTGTCATACGTATTTTCCTTTCCCAAGTTCTCATTCCACCAATTAAATTGTTTCTTTCATTACAGATTAATTCAAATGAAAACAAATACAAGGAGCAAATAGTGAGAGATTCTTCAATCTGGTTGTGATCTTTGGGGGGGGTGTCAAGACAATGTGGTATCAATATCTCGATGAAGAATTATTCCGAGAGCATTTTGTCTATTGTGAATATTCTAAAAACACCGAGCGACTTCATTAGCGCTCAACATTCAACTGAATTAAAACCTCTCCCAGATATGTTCATGCAACATGTATCTTTGATTCTCATGATGCACCCAAATCTAAACACTAACAAATCAAATTCCCTGATTCAGAATGAGAGAGAAATAAACATGGTGAATAGAGTGCCTGGATTTGGAGACCTCAATCACCAGGTTCAGGTTTTGAGCCTGCAGGAGGATTTGAGATACCTGTGAAAAGGAAACAGTGACGTGAAATCTAAATGAACCAGGTCTGGTCACTCCTGATGGAGATTTATCGAAGTCCTGACCTGTTTGTGAAAATGTCTCTTACTGGGCTTTGTGGTTGCACATGAGAGAGGTGGACTGATTGATTGGACTGAATAAGTCAGACAAGACATTTAAGCAAGAGATCCTCACTGCAGCCTGTAACGCGCTGACGTATTGCATTAGATCCACTGCGTTCTGCATGTTGTAACAGGCATGTGCCGACGGCAGAGATGGTATGTTGGTAAGTAATGCATCTACAGTCAGGTTAGCGTTAGGAGCAGACAGAGTGAATGAACAGGAATTGTGAGGCAGGAGTAGGAGATTCTTATTCATTTAGCCTGTTTATTAAAACTGCATGCTCCAGAACCCTTACTGTCCTTTCCACTCCACTCCATGCTTGTACTTTCAGGCATTTTGATTTGATGGTCTGACCCAGGACTTTCCCACACCACCGCGGTCGCTCATACCACTAAGGTATACTGAGGGTGCAACAATAGTATCAAGAGCATAACTCAATTCCTAGACCTCCAGCATCATAAACCAAGGTGCTAACCACTACACCACGCAATGACAGAACTCACATGGGTTTGCTGGAGCTTTGAGTTTTAAAAGCAACGTGTTACCATGAACCAACAACTAGGGGTCACTTGAGGACTGGAGGAAGTGTCCTCTTTAGACATTTCACTCGGTGACGTAAAAAGACGCCCTACTAAGCGAAAGAGCTGGGATTTTTGAAACCAGACCTTTGTCATAGCTCCTAATCAAGACCCTAGGTCTGAAGCCCATGGTGTGATGCTTTAGTGGATCCTGAAGAGGGTGCTGTGTGTGATTTTTGTAGATCAGCCACAACCTGCATTCAAGAGATCCTCATTACAGCCTGTAGCTCAGTGGTCACCAACCCTGTTCCTGGAGAATTTAGCTCCATCCATAATCGTGCCCACCTGACTATCTAATCATCCATCATCGCCTTAAGCAGTTCTTGATCAGTTAAATTTTGGTTGGAGATGAAACCTGCAAGAAGGTAACTCTCAAGGAAGAGGGTTGATGACCGCTGCTGTAGCATGATGACAGATTGGATTAGATCCCCTACGTTTTCTGTGTTGTAAAATGCATGCACCAATGGCAGAGACGGTATTTCATTAAGTAATTCATCTACATATAGGGTTAGGGTTAGAACATCCAGTACATAGTGGATCTAATCCTATACATTGTCATGCTACAGGCTGCAGTGAGGACACACTCCCTGCATTTCCCAAATTGATCTAAGGAGGTGAGCAGTGCATTTAAAATAAATAAATAAATAAATAAATAAATAAATAAATATCTTGGAACACACCTTTACCCCACCTCCTGATCATGACCCTCTGTCTGAGGCCAATGGTGTGATGCTTTAGTGGAGCCTGAAGAGGGCGGTGTTTGTGACTGTAGTCAAAAAGTAAAAATCGGCAAATTGGTGAGAAAGACTAAAATGTCTATGGAAACCCATCGTTCCTATCAATAACCGAAGCACCGAGAGTAAGACGAGGTTTTATCCATGTTTCCAACTTCTCCCTCCAGTCTAAACCTCACTAGAGTTACTCACTGATAGCATTAATGACATAATAACACTGGACAATCACCATGAATTGATGTCTATTTAACACCACCAGTGTCCTTTAATCCAGTTTTATACCTGAGCCCAGCACGCAGCCAACTCACACACTGCCTTACATCTTTCCAGACTGAATCCAGCTTTTCGACCTGGGACGCATGGCTATAAAACTCCTCATTAACTACGGCCGAGCGCCTCCGATACAGATTTAATCACAGCAGTAAAGGAGCTTTATTAACCAAACACACTCGCTTTCTCCAAACACTCTGCACAGCGCCGGGGTTAAAGAGCTGGACTTCTTTCCTGCTCATTTCCCAATGTTGACTTACTACTTGAAGTGCAGTGTGTGATGCTGTAATCTAATTGAGATTTAATCTACAGCTGTGAACTCACTGCACTGTAATAAGCACAGAGTTATGTGCTAACAGTTTTAGTCTCTACTAGCATCGATTTTTCAGCATTACTGATGATTCGTTGATGAAAAGGAAACGAGTCCGACTCCAGCAAGACACATCACCTCTGATCACCTCTTATTAGCTCTTACGTTAGAGATCATCAGAGACTTTTCTGAATATTAAGGTTTGCATTTCTGGAAACTTGTGTTTAATTCTAACGACCAGAACATGATTAAGTAATATTTAGAAAATTGTGCGCTTTTATTATTTTTTTTGGCTACAGTAATGTTCACGGAAATGTTTGGAAAAAAAAATATTAGCGCGTGTCTAATCAGGAGCGTTGTGTGATCAAACTTGTTAACAGCATTTCAAAGAATTCCTTCACGTTTTCAGACCGTTTATTTTGACATCATTACAACCTAGCATTCTCTTTTTATGGTCAGAATCGCACAGTAAAGTGAAATGAATCAGAACAGAGTCAAAGAATCAGAGTCAACACTGATTCCCTGTATTTGTCCACCGTGGAGAAAAAAAATGGAGGATGGCTAAACAATTTCTGAGCATTATGGGTAACATTTCGAAGATGTTTTGATGCCTAGATCTTTCTGAGAACATTTTCGGGAGATTTCGGCAACATTTTTAAACGAGTATTAATATTAACACGAACTGTTTAGAACGTTACTTTGTGTCCAGCTGGGACGTCGTGTCATTGAGGGACGTCTCATTTTTACTTCTTAAAAACATTTTTTGTCAAATGGTTTGTTAGGGTTCTCCCTTGTGCCCGAGTCCCCTGGGATAGGCTCCAGGTTCCTTGTGACCCTGTGTAGGATAAGTGGTACAGAAGATGGATGGATGTATTGTCTGTTATGGGTTCGAATTAGTCAAAAATTGCTCTAATGGTCACAGTGATAACATTAGTATCTAGCTGTGTTTTAGGAGAACTGACAAGACAGTCGTGCTGTAAAGCTCTGAACTTACAAAATTCCCAACATTAGTTTTCAACATAGAAAAGGAGGTACAATCTCTATTTTAAAGCGTATCCAGCTGCTTGGTCATGCAATATAGAAGACAAGTGTGTTGTGATGTATTTTTCACCAATATTATATCGATATTCTGTTGTTATATTGATCTACGAGTCATGAGTCCCTGCTCCATTACATGAAGTAGATTTAAGCGTGACGTGCACATTTCGTTCAATCTCAATTGAACCTGCTTGTGATGCAGCGCTTCAGCAGGGAAGGTCACTACTTCAACACTTCACAACACACACACACAGAGCACATGGGCTGGTTCTCTGT
>NC_030428.2:24207500-24232500 GCF_001660625.3 Ictalurus punctatus
GATTATTGCACGAACAAGCAGGAGTACAGGTGTTACTATTAAAGTTGTCCGTGCGTGTATGTATTCTCCTACTCATTATGTATACGATGATATTTTAATGAATACTCTTTGGAATCCATTATCGCATTTCATCCCATATTTAAGAAATGATTTGGAGATGAATCGACTTTACACCGTCTTCCCCTACATTCCATATGTATTATATTTAGAAATATTGGTTTTGCCTCAATAGATTCCCTCAAACAGATCAAATATAGCTGAAGATATTGTCCACTTTGACTTCTATAATGTCCCGTGAGTTTGACTGTAATGGTTGTTTTTGTTGTTGTGCTTTACTTCTCTTCATTACAGTTGATTCTTTTCCACCGTCAAACACACCTAGTCAGTGTAAACAGCGCTCTCTAGCCCTCGGTTACTCTGTCTCGAGTGTGTGTGTGAACCAAACTGGAAAAAACAGACCTTGTTCATGGGTTTTCTGTTATGGACTGAGGTGGAAATCTCTACAGCACAGAGAGTGAGGGAGAGGAGAGAGAGAGGAGAGAGAGAGGAGAGAGAGGGAGGAGAGAGAGGGAGAGTGAGGGAGAGGAGAGAGAGGGGGAGAGGAGAGAGAGAGGGGGGAGAGGAGAGAGAGGGAGAGGAGAGAGAGAGAAGGGAGAGAGGGGAGAGAGATAGAGGAGAGAGAGGGAGAGAGAGGGGAGGGGGGGGGGAGAGAGAGGGGGGGGAGAGAGAGTAGAAACGCACTGTTCCTTAGTATTTTTGTTCTGATTTATATAATTGTCATAATGCACTTTGAACTGCTTTTTGTATGAAAGGTGCTATAAATAATAATAATAATAATAATAATAATAATAATAATAATAATAATGCAGTCACGGAGCAGCACACACACTGGATTATGTTCGTTCATCAAAAATGTGTGTGCATCATGGTGACCTTTGAAGACTTCAGGCTGGACATTTTCCCGAAACCCGGGAAATCAACCCTGGTCAGTGACATTAGCTCTACTGTGTTCACCTCGCGCTGGTGATGGGAAACACACTAACATATCAAACACAGTTGATCACAGGTATGTTCACAACTGCTCAACACGAGCTGCTAGACTGGATGACGTTATGTTGTTGACTCTCAACTAGCTATTACGTTACTCCAAATATTCACTAGATATTAGTGTATAGCATCATTTACGTGTGACAGCCTCGAGACTTCATTTGGTTTGAGACTGTCGTTAAACTACCGACTTCATACTTTCCTCATAACGTATACGGTATGTTTGCGTCTTTAATCAAGAGCGAGTCTAGCCATGTCGCCAATAGCCATATCACCTAGACTGCAACTAGACGACTCTAATGTGACTTCATTAGAGCAGTGATGTCCACACTGAAACTATTTTTTACATGTACGTTTTACTTAGGTGGTGTACATGCAGTGGCGTAAATGCAGTGTGCTGCTACCCACCTCCACCTGTTTGTGAAACACATCCACATGTACACAACAACCTGTCACACCTCACACACCCACTAGAGGGCAGTGCATGCTCCAGAGAAGAAACGGCTCATTGACATTTAAGGTAACGAGTAATTAAATCCTAGCAAGGGACACCATCTTTTATATTTATCGTTATGAAATGATCATAAAACTATCAAATTATTCCACCGGTTGTCTTATACTGTCGGCAGAACTTTGGATTTATTCTATTAAAATGTAAAGCTAAACGGTCAGACAACAGATGAATACATTTAGACATAAAAATCTCGATACTGGTTATATGATTTTATATTCGTTTGATTTTATATGATAATCGTACGAGAAATATTATATAAATTGGCCTGTATTCAAGATGTTTTCACCTTCTTTTTTCTGCTTCTTCTTCAGTGGTCCAGTTCTCGGGGTGAACTGGGTCTTCTCCTTCACGCCATATTACAGAAACACATGACCTCGTATAGGACAACATCTACGTTTCTATATCCTAATTTGCATCTTTCCAGAAAAAAGGAAAAGAGGATTATAGAAGCTTTTCCAATGTAATAGCAGCTGTGCTTTTAGCATTTAGCGTTAACATTCTCTATCTTACTAGCTTTTGCAACCATAATGGAGTTATATTTCTAGTAGTATTTAGCCATAGTAAATATATTTTTTATGCGTTTTATTTTGTCTGAATTGGAACTTTTCCTCGGCATCTTCGCTTTACAGAATTTCTTTAGACGTGCCTAGGACCTTTACACAGCGCTGTACTTCTACTCCAAAACGCTAATAATAACCGTTCCCAAATGATCTGCTGCTTTTCAGTGAATTGTAAATTAAAATTTTTCCCTCCACTGAGGGAAATAAAAACGCAATTTGCTTTGACATCCAAATCTCTTTATCTTGTTTTTCCATCTTTACAACAGAAGCGGTTGAACTAGAACTTATTTAACCATGTCAGGTGTTCATTTATGACAGGTTTCTGTAATATGGACTCGGATCTAAAACGTTTCTTTCTGTTTTGTTGTTTATTCTGTGTTCTGTGTTCCCATTCTAGTTATTCCTTCCTTCCTTCCTTCCTTCCTTAAGGTTTGTTTTGTACTCAAATTCTTATTTTCTACACCAGAAGCACAGCAGTTCGTGTTACTGTCTCATGGCTCCAGGATCCCAGGTTCGATTCTGAGCTGGGGTTACAGTCTGTCCTTCAGTCCTTCACCCCATTGCTGTTCTGTGATCTGTCTTTACACACATTTATCCATCCACACACACCTAACCAGAACCACATACTCCAACACCGTATGAACATATGATCCGACACCGTACGTTTATCCATTGATACACCATAACGTCCATAAGAACATGACATTTGATTGACGTGTGATTTAAAGATTCCCATCACAGAGGCAGTGATCGCTGCGTTTCACAAATCCACAGACATCATGTATTTGGTCAGTTGTTTCTCTAATAAAAAAATAAACACATGTATCAGGGTGGGTGTGGGATTAAAAAACACACTCGGTCCATAATTTGGCATTTCTAGTATGTCTCTCCCTGTGTACCCCAGTTTGTATTTACAAAAAAGAAAGAATTTACAAAAAAGAAAGAAGAATAATATACAGATAACAAATCAACATATTCGTAAATTGAGTATAAAAATAAATGAGACGTGTCATAAAGCATTTTGGAGGCAACTACATCTGACATAATGATTTTTCTCATTCAGACGTGGCTTTACAACTGCAATGGCGTGCGTGTGTGTGTGTGTGTGTGTGTGTGTGTGTGTGTTTATACAATGTTATAAAGAGTTTGATATTTGCCTATAGATACTATATATACTGATTTTTATTCCTATTCTCTGTTCACAAAACACAGCTAAAGCTGATATGTGAAAATTAAGGAGGTAACTGGGAAATGCGTTTTCAAGTCTGTTTGGGGGGGGGGGGGGGGGGGGGGGGGGGGGGTTGTGTAGTCCTCTTCATGAGCATATGATGAACAATGGAAAGAAAATAAAGCCATCTTTTACCTCAGTTTATCAGACATGCAACGACTCGACGGCTCTACCTCCGTGTGGGTTTATTATGAAGCACAGTAGATTACAGTAATGTACAAATCACATGCTCCTCTTCTCCAGATGAGGTGTGATGCAGTTTTGCAGGAAATTAGAGGCCTGATGATCGTAGCTCTGACGTCCTGGACACGAGGAAACAGAAACATAGCATAGTGCTCTGAAAATGGCATGCTCAAAAAACTTGGAGAAAAAGTTCAAATAATTTTTTTTTTTTTTTTTTTTTTTTGAAAAAGCAAAAGCTCTAATTTATCACTGGAGATTCGAGATGTTTAGTGTCTGATGTTTGTTTCTTTAGTTTTGTACGGGAGTCACGAGGCTAATTTAGCCAACAAGTAATGGAAATCTTCCAAAACTGTTTGCTTGAAAGTTTGAGTGTTGAAATGCAGATTAATGAATTAATAAAGTAATTGAAGTTTAAATACTTGAAACACTTTTTCAAGTTTTTGCAGAAAATCATTCAGATTTGAAATCGTTTAATTCTGCTGGCAAATACAATAATTTAGCTTCTTTGAGAAAGTACATGCTTGAAAGTACCGAGCTCACTTTGAATAAAAAAACGTTACTATGAACAAATGCGCCTGCCAAATAAATAAGCAATAACACACAACGGCCTCTGAAGTGCGTTATTTATAACAGTATAACACACTGTAAAAGCGGATAAGCTCATTTAACTCCAAAAATTTGAGGAAACTAATTACCTCCTAATTTTTATGTTGATGAATCAATTTCTTTAAGCCAAATACGCTTAAATATAACAAAAAATGAACTCAAACTTTGTCATTTAAAATAAATTGTTGTTATATTTAAGAGTCATGACACCAGTGACAGTGACACCAGTGACAGTGACACCAGTGACGATGTACAGTACATGAAATTTGAGTTAGTGTGAATATATCCTGTATGTTTGAGGATGAACTTACCCAGCACCCACTTCTTCAGAACAAATTCTTGCTTTTCTGTAAAGAAAAGAACAAAATAATGTTACTAAGCCCAGAAATGACCAAATACTAATTAACTACTAATACTATTAATGTATTTAGGAGAAGATTCATTACCCCACCCTAACACTGAAAGATCATTTTTTTAAATTAATGTATCCACTTTCTCATTTCTCATGCTTTATAGCTTTAGAGATTTAAAATTTATTTAAAAAAAATCTAAATCTCTTTACTTGAAATTTGTCATGTTTTCATTTAAATTTTGTATATTAACTACCTCATAAAATATCAATATCAATTATATATATATATATATATATATATATATATATATATATATATATATATATATATATATATAAATATATATAATATATATAAATATATATATATATATATATATATATATATATATATATAAATATATATAATATATATAAATATATATATATATATATATATATATATATATATATAAATATATATAATATATATAAATATATATAATATATATATATAAATATATATATATAAATATAAACCCCAATTGCAAAAATATTGGGACAGTATGAAAAATTCAAAAATAATAATAAAAAAAAGAGTCAGTTCATCCTGTACTGTATTGAAAACACATTATTAACACATTATTTGATTATTTTATTTGTGAATTTAATTTATTTTTGAAAATATACACTCATATAAAATCTGATGACTGCAACACACTCCAAAAAAGTTGGGACAGTCGACTGTTTACCACTGTGTAACACAATCAGCTTTTTTTTATTTTTTAAATAACACTTATTAAGCGTTTGGACGCTGAGTGAAGACACCAGTTGGTTAATTTAGTAAGCGGAATTTTCCCCCATTCATCCATTGCGCTTCATAATGCGCCACGCATTCTCAATCGGAGACAGGTTAGGACTGCAGCAGGCCATGCTTGCACCCGCACTCTCTGCTTACTCATCCGGGCAGACTGTGGTCTGGCTTTGTCCTGCTCTGGATGGCAGCATGTGTTGCTCCAAAATGTGTACATATCTTTCTGTATTAATGATGCCCTCACAGATATGTGAGTTACCCACACCATGGGCTCTGAGACACCCCTAAACCATGACAGACGCTGGCTTTTGGACCTGACGCTTGGAAGGTCCTTTTCCTCTTTGGCCCGGAGAACATGACAGCTGTTTTCTTCAAAAAAAATATTTAAAATGTCGACTCGTCGGACCACAAAACACGATTCTACGGTGCTACTGTCCATCTCAGATGAGCCCGAGCCCAGAGAAGTGGGCGGAGCTTCTGGACAGTGTTGATGTACGGCTTCTGCTTTGCATAATAAAGCCTTAACTTGCATCTGTGGATGCAGCGGCGAATGGTGTCGACTGACAAAAGGTTTATCCAAGTATTCCCGATCCCATGTCAGGATCTCCATTACAGACTCATGACGGTTTTTAAGACAGTGACGTCCGAGGGATCGGAGATCCCGCACATTCAGAAGTGGTTTTTGGCCATGTTGTTCTTATTTTCTACTATGGAATAATAATGAAAATCAAATCTATTTAATATTTTAAATTCCGAACAGTATTCATAAGGAAGCTTTACACACTCTCTGTATTGTCTCTATCAGCTTCCTGAGGTGAGGCACTTCACCCAGGAAGCTCTTCTTTTTCTTTAGGGAAATAATTTCAAAATTGTATTGTGCTGTACTTATTTTTGCTGGAACTGTATTTCTACCTCATCCTCATATGCTCAAACTGACAGAACCAAGCTGGGCTTCACTATCTGTGCATGACACACTTACCACAATTACAAGGAAATCTCTGAATCTCTGCTGTTCCTAGTGTACATGCTTCAGAAGAACAGAAAACAACACAAAAAGAACAGCGCAAACCCCCAAAACAGCACCAACAAAAAGAAACAATGCAGAAAAGGACAGAAGCGAGAGAAAAACTGAACACACAAACAAGGCCAAGTCAAAATGATCAAAAGCTTTGACAGAGAGAGTAACGGGGACGTGCTGTAAACATATCAAACAGAAACAGATAAAAGCTCTGGTTCTGAGAGACGGTGAAGACATGAGCTTAGTCCACATCAGACAGATGCTAAAACAGTCTGTTTAACACATTTCTGAGGCTGACCTGAATATAAAAGGCACATAATCCTGCAGGCTGCAGAGAAAATGTTCCTGCATGATAATGACGTTAACGTCTGCACTGAGTCCTGTTTCAGAAGCGGCTCCTGCCCCAGGACAGTCAGACTGGGGTAGAAGGGTGTAGTACAGGGTCGATTTAAGACAGTAGGTAGCAATAATGGAAGCGAAGAGCAAAAATAAAGTAGTAGTGGCAACCGTATGGGGTATCTGAGGGCAAAGTGGGATAATAAGGATTAAACATGGAGCTGTAGGGGCAGTAGAGGGCAGAAGAGAGCAAACACTGGCTAGCAGAGAAGGCAAAGTAAGGCTGAAGAGGGTAGAATTATGTTAGACAGACATGGTTGAGGTGGGTGGTTAAATGGCCGTCTCCAGGCTTTTGAGGAACTTTACCTTCTTCTTGGCCTGTAAAAGCTCCTGGTAGGCACTGGATCGAATGAAGCGGCTGTACGAGTCGCTCTTCATCAGCTTATAGATGTGCTCCTGAAGAGGTGGGAGAAGAGAGAAGGAATTTATAACAAATCTTTAGAAACGTACACAATCTTGCTTTAAAGTCCTTGAATTACATTATCAAAAGACCAAGACAGAATTGTGTAGTTATTATTGTGTAATAACTGTAACTGTAAAAAGGCAGTACAGGGCTGTACAGTGCATAATGAGACAGCAGAAGGCAATTTGAAGCAGTAGGGGGCAGTAGAAGGCAAACTGAGACAGCAGGATGCAGTGTAGGGGAGTAGGGTGCAGTAGAGGGCAAATTGCGGCAGTAGGGGGTATTTGAGGACAGGAAAAGGCAGTGGAAAGCAAAATTGACGTTGTATGGAACAATAGAGGGAAGCTTCAGGCAAACTGAAGCAGCGGAGATGTAGAGGTCAATGGAGAGAATTGGGATGCAGTACATGGCCGTAATGGAAAACTGGAGCACTAAAGGGCAGTAGGGACAAGTAGAGGACAAACTTCAGCAGTTGGAAACATTTGAGGGAAGTAGAGGGCGGTATAGGCAAAATTGAGGCAGTATGGAGTAATAGAGGGCAGTGGAGCATTAAAAGATAAATTGGAGCAGTAGTGGGCTACAGGGAGCAAATTGGAGGAGTAGGGAAAAGCAGAGGACATACTGAAGCACCAGAGAGCATTTGAGGGCAGTAAAGACAAAATCAAGGCAGCAGGGATTAATAGAGGGTAATATGGGGCAGTTAAGGGCAAATTAGTGCAGTAGAGGACAAATTGGAGCAGTAGGAGCAAACTGGAGCAGTAGAGAGCATTAGAGTGTAAACTGAGGAAGTTGAGGGCAGTAGAGGGTGCTAGAGGGCAAATTAAAGCAGTAGGGGGCCGTATGTTGCAAATTTGAGCAGTAGGGTTCAAAAAGTGGAGCTATAGAAGTAGAAGGGAAATTGGAGAAGTAGAGGGCAAGTTGGAGCAGTAGGGGGCAGTAGAGGGCAAACTGAGGTAGTAGCAGACTGCAGGGGCCAAATCAAAGCAGGAGCTGGTAAACAGGGATTACGGGGGCAGTAGTGACAGTAGTAGTCACAGGTACATGTAACACATCCTGTCACACTCATGGCCTCACACCAGACTTTCAATGCTTTAACAAAATCTATTTAAAAAAACCAAACATGGTAAAAAATAAAAAAATTAAAAAAAAAATTCTAAACCATGCTCAGTGTGACCTGAGCATCTTCAAACGTGTAGCGTCCGGGATCTTTGACATTCTGCATGGTCTTGTCGTAGCTCTTTGAGTCGAGGTTGATGGCACTCGGGGCTCCGGAGGCCAGAAACTCGTCCCAGATCTCCTGCACACGACTGGGCACCTCACGGATCGGCCGCTTCTTAAGCTCCTGCACGGCCAGCCAGAAACTGACACACACAAAAACACACGCCAAAGAGACATCACCAAATAGACTTTTAACCAAATAGACCCAGTGTTTCTTTAAACACCTGTGGACATTTATGAACAGACATTTTTGGACACTGTAGGACATTTTTGGTGAAAGTGTTTAGACTGCAATAATAGCTGTATTCAGGTTGCATGCAGTATTGTGACGAGTTTATACAGTAAATTAAAAAACACTCAGAATGAACTTAATTATTTCCTCTATGTACTTCTTTAATTATGAAACAATTAGCATCTGTAGCTTCTTTATTATTATTATTGTTATTATTATTATTATTATTATTATTATTGGTAATAAATATTGATGTATAACTGACAGGTCAGTTATGACAGTAGTTCGGGGCTGAATAGGGATAGTAATACTTATGCTATAACATGTTTATAACAAGTCTTTATGGAATTAGTAGCTGTATGAGGAATTTAACAATGAAAATGGTTAAGCGGCTATAAAGAATGAAAATACAGGTAAAATGAGTAGAAATACACAGATATTAGAGAGAAATGGATTTCAGCTCTGATCAGCTCAGGTGTGTGATTAAATGTGTGTGAGGATGAGATTCTCTCACCATAGGTTCTCCGAGCTGAATTCAGATTCGAGGAACTTCAGGAACTGTTCTCTCCCTACAGGATCCTTCAGAACCTCATCAAAATTGAAACCCCACCTCCGCACCCTCTGCTGACCCGGCTCCTTACTGAGAGAGAGAGAGAGAGAGAGAGAGAGAGAGAGAGAGAGAGAGTGAGTGAGTGAGAGTAATAACTGTTATCTCTCCAAATATATTCAGTGCAATAAAGCTTGCATGAGACTTGATGAACGATTTATAATTTTTTCATTTTTAATAAAATAATTTCGTATTTTTGCCCGAGGTCTGAAAGACTGAATCACGTTTAAAGACATACTAATGACTGCACATGACTTAGCTTATTAATTAACTGGTAATTAATCAATTAGCTTATGAATTAACCTTGTTGTTCTGCCGTTACCGTAATGCCGTTGTTCTTTAAACCAAGAGGGTTGACCTTAATCGGAAGGACAATTCACACTGGAAGTGTTTTCAAAGTGTGTTTTTTTCCCCCAATAAATCACAAGCTTTTAATTAGCATTTCAGTCCATGCACACTGTGTCAGAGGTGAGTGGGAATCGGGCCTACATGTCGCGTTACCCTTACTTTAATAATAATAATAATAATAATAATAATAATAATAATAATAATTAGAAAAAAGACAAACAGGCTGTTTATTCACTGTCCCTCTGTCTCATTTCCTGTTTTTATTGATTTGTGTTGTAATTAAAGCTACTCAACTTCACCTGTGCCCATTCTCACATTTTGAGTGTTTTATTGACGCTGATGTACATTTGGCTGGTAATTTTCAGGACAAAAATGACTCTCAGTGCCATGTCAGTCACTTGTGTGGAACCAGTGTGGTGTAAATTGAACTGGATGAACTGAAAATGTCTTTTACACAAAGCACAATGCTTCATGTATCTCCACATGATCTGCACTAATGAGGACTTCTTCAGACATATTTAAACCTAAACTAACTTTGGTGTGGTATAAACTTGGATGATTTATTTGAACTATTATATTAGTCTTTATCTCGGTGGCTTAGTGTTTAGCACGTTTGCCTCACATCGCTCCGCTCTGTATGCACAGAGTTCACATGTTCGCTCCGTGCTTTGGGGTTTCTTCTGGGTATTCCGGTGTTGTAGGTTGATTGGCATTTCCAAATTGTCTGTAGTGTGTGAATGGGTGTGTGAGTATGTGCATGATTGTGGCCCTGTGATGGGCTGGCCCCCAACCCTGACCCTCCACCTCATGGCCTGAGTTCCCCCATGACCCTGTGTAGGATAAGCAGAATGGAAAATGGATGGATGGATGGATAGCTACAGTGTACTTTCGCTTAAATGTAAAGGCTTATTAGATCATCATTAATATTTAAGTCCAGATTAACACCAGCCATAGACTACTATCAAATCTGTAATCAAATCAAATCTACTATCAAGTCCAAATGACCATTGTGATTGGATTACAATCCAACGAGGCTTATTTTTATCCTAAATTATGACCAGTCCTGTACTATAGTCTACGTTCACAAGTTTTTCAACTATAATCAAAATGATCTTGAATCTAAATCAGGACTAGGTCTAATTAAAGTAAGATTTATTATGACTGGAATTGGACTACAGTGGTATCAGACTAATTTTGAATTCTGCATTAGGACTAGTTTAGCGAAATCTGGACAGAAAATGCCGTGTAATGTACTGGCATCCCATGCTGTGTGTATTCCGCCCTTGTGCCCAGAGTGCCTGGGATACGCACAAGTATAAAGTGCTTACTGAAGATGAATAAATGAAAGAATGGACCACAGAAAAGGTTTAGCAATGTTGACACACTCTAACCGTTCACCACGCTCCGGAAGAGAGAAACTGAGAGTGACGGATAGACATGGAGATTTAGCATTTAATGATGTTGACACAACTCTATCGGTTCAGCTCAGAGAGAGAGAGAGAGAGAGAGAGAGAGAGAGAGAGAGAGAGAGAGAGAGAGAGAGAGAGAGAGAGAGAGAGAGAGAGAGAGAGAGAGAGAGAGGAGGGGAGAGAGTAAGAGAGGGAAAGAGAGTGAGAAAGAGAAAGAGAGGGAGAGAGAGAGAAAGGGAGAGAGGGAGGGAGAGAGAGAGAGACTGAGAGAAAGGGAGAGAGGGAGAGAGAGAGAGAGCGAGAGTGAGAGTGTGAGGGAGAGAGGGAGGGAGAAAGAGTGAGAGGTGAGGGAGAGGGGGAGAGAGATAGGGATAGGGAGAGAAAAGGGAGGGAGAGATGTAGAGAGAGGGAGAGAGAGTGAGACAGTGTGAGGGAGAGAGAGAGAAAGGGAGAGAGAAAGAGATAGATTGGGAGAGAGAGGGAGAGAGTGAGAGAGACAGGGAGAGAGAGAGAGAGAGACAGAGTGAGAGAGTGTGAGTAGAGAGCAAGAGGGAGAGAGAGAAAGGGAGAGAGAGAGGGAGAGAGAGAGGGAGAGGGAGAGAGAGCGAGAGAGAAAGAGAGAGAGAGAGAGGGGGAGAGAGAGAGGGGGAGAGAGAGAGAGAGGGAGGGAGAGATGGAGAGAGAGGGAGACTTTTGACTTTTAAATTGTCCTTTTAGAGAGAGAGGGGGAGAGCGATCGAGAGAGTAAGACAGTTTTTGGTATTGATAGGGGTGTATCTGTTGCCAGCAGCATGTAGGAGTGATAGAGATCGGATGGATTCACACATGAAAGTAAGATAAGGTCATTTCTAAGCAAATACACTCAGTAAATATGTAAGCACAGGCACCGGTGGAGGAGGGCTGATTTGTAGCCAGGGAGTGTGTGCAGCATCTGATGTACTTCATGGCTTAGATCAGACCTGTTAAATATAGCCCCATTATACCACAACACTACTGAATATTCAGTTCTGATTAGTCAGAGTGGTGGTGAATCATTTTCTATAACAGCAGCACTAAATACTGTATACTGCCAGCTGTAAGGTTTACATTAATGCACTCATTCTAATAAATTATCATTTCTATCGTAACAGCTTACACCTAGAACATGTGTAATTGTTGATATGGTGGCCTTTTTTCTTTTCTTTCTTTTTTTTTTGTAAGGAGTCTCCAGTGTCTGTGTATCAGTCAGAGATAAAACTTTTTAAGGTTTAAGAAAGGTTAACAACTTTAAGATCTCTGAGGACTTTGTGATTTCTTAGTAACATGACAAGGCACATTTTATTGTGTCTTAACATCAAGAGAGAGAATAAAAGAGAGGCAGGTGAGGGAATGACTGTTCATAGCTGCTAGAATGTAAAACCAGGAACTAACGTCTAAACATGACTATTATGTTTAGGAAGCTGGGGTCAGAGCGCAGGGCCAGCCATGATACAGCACCCCTGGAACAGAGAGGGTTAAGGGCCTTGCTCAAGGGCCCAACAGTGGCAGCTTGGCAGTGCTGGGGCTTGAACCCCCGACCTTCCGATCAGTAACCGTCAAGCCACCACTGCCCCATAACAGCATCCCCATAGTGTTTTATTCCTTAACTAGCAAACATCCTAAAAGCGCACTAATTCAGTGGAACGTCTGATTCTGTATTGCCATGTTATTTACATCTGTGAAATTCCTTGCTGTTTTTTTTATTATTATTATTTCCCCATCCTCCTTGTGACGGAGTGCTAAACTATAAAAAAAAAAAAAAAAGCGATCCTGGAACGTTGCAGAATTTTTACCAGTTTATTTCCACTCTCAGAAGCTCTTCTGTCAAAGCATGAACCAGGTATATTGCCTCTGGCTCTGAGCCTGTGTTTGCTAGTCGTGTCTTGCATATAAACCGAATTTTCTTTTCAGCTGCAAGGTGCTGGATTTTATTGCAACGGTTCACACACACACACACACACACACACACACACACACACACACACACACACACACACACACACACACACACACACACACACACACACACACACACACACACACACACACACACACACACACACACCTGGCTTCCAGTTCCCACAGAGCAGTGTCGTCTGAGATCCAGGGGTTTGATAGCTCAGGTGAGGTTATAAAAGGGTCGTACTCCATGTACTGCTCTGTGTAGCTCAACAAACTGCAGTGAAGCACAAAAAAAAAAAAAAAAAAAAAAAAAAAAAAAATTGTTCAAAAGGGCAACATATAGTTATAATAATAATAATAATAATAATAATAATAATATATATATATATATATATATATATATATATATATATATATATATATATATATATATATATATATATATATATATATATATATATATATATATATATATGTATATATATATATGTATATATATATATATATATATATATATATATATATATATATATATATATATATATATATATATATATATATATATATGTATATATATATATATATATATATGTGTATATATATATATATATATATATATATATATATATATATATATATATATATATATATATATATATATATATATATATATATATATATATGTTGCATAACTTCCCATTATGCAACAGTATTTAATAATACTACCACACACATCAGCCCTAAACACTTCTGCAGAGTTGTTGGAGAATAAAACACACCTTTCTGCAACTTTAGACATTTTTAATCGATGTCTGTCCAACTGCGCTTGCCAATACTGTATCTGTGAGGAAAGCACAAACATGTAACAGTTATTATATTCATAGCAGCTCAGGATAAATAATTAATGGCAACAAGTCAACTAAATGATTAACATTTAATTAATTCATTCAGCGTGAAACTAAAAGAGTGCTTGTGTGCTACATTAAAACACTTCCTCTTGCTTATTTGTCTCTCTGAATCATTAACATTAAATAGCAAGATAAGATTTAATGAGTGCACTGGCTAATTTTGTCCTGCATTCATGACGTACAGTGCTGTGAAAAAGTATTTGCCCCATCCTGATTTCTTCTGTTTTTGCGTATATCTCGTACTAAATAGTTTTAGATCTTCAAACAAAATACAACAGAACACAAAGGCGACCTGAGTAAACACACAATACAGTTTTTATTTTAAAAAAAGTTATCCAACATCTGTCACCCATGTGAAAAACTAATTGTCCCCTTAAACTTAAAATCTGGTTGTGCCATCTTTAGCAGCAATAACTACAACCAAACGCTTCCGATAACTGGAGATCAGTCTTTCACTTACTTCTAGGACTAGGATTTACTCCTATGCTTTGGATCATCGTCTTCTGCATAATCCAGTTGAGCTTGAGTTTCAAATTACAGACTGAAGACCGGACATTCTCCTTTAGGATTTTCTGGTAGAGAGCAGAATTCATGTTTCCCTCAATTACTGCAAGTTGCCCAGGTCCTGAAGCAGCAAAGCATCCCCACACCATCACACTTCCACCACCATGGTTGATCATAGGTATGATGTTCTTTTTTGTGGAGATCTGTGTTTGGTTTACGCCAGATGTAACAGGACGACTGTCTTCCAAACAGTACCACTTTCGACTCATCAGTCCACAGAACATTCTCCCAAAAGGTTTGAGGATCATCAAGGTGTGTTTTGGCAAAATTCAGACGAGCCTTAACGTTCTTCTGGGTTAGCAGTGGTTTTCACCTCGCCACTCTTCCATGCCATATTTTTGCCCAGCATCTTTCTGATAGTGGAGTCATGAACAGTGAACTTTATTGATGCAAGCAAGGCCTGTAGTTCCTTTGATGATGTTCTTGGCTCTTTTGTAACTTCCTGGATGAGTAGTTTCTGTGCTCTTGGAGGAATTTTAGAAGGTCGGCCACTTCTGGGAAGATTCACTACTTTTTCCATTTAGAAATAATGGCTCTCACTCTGGTTCTTTGGAGTCCCAGAGCCTTATATAAATAGCTTTGTAACCCTTCCCAGACTGATGCATTTCAATCATCTTCTTCCTCATCGTTTCTGGAATTTCTTCAATCTTTGACACAGTGTGTTACTGGGTAAGACCTTTTAACCAACTTCATGCTGTTGAAAAAGTTCTATTTAAGTGTTGATGTGATTGAACAGGGTTTGCAGTAATCAGGTCCGGTTGCATCTAGTCCAGCTGAACCCCATTATGAATGCAGTTTCATAGATTTAGGGTATATGGGCAAATACATTTTCACACAGGCCCAGTTGGTATTGGATAACTTTTTTTGCTTCAATAAATAGCCTTATCATTTAAAATCTGTATTTTGTGTTTATTCAGGTTGCCTTTGTTTCATCTTAGATTCTGTTTTAATTTCTGAAAAAATTTAGAATGAAATAACAAAAGCAGAAGAAATCAGGATGGGGCAAATACTTTTTCACAGCACTGTACTCTGTATGCACGAGTAAATATCAAGACGGAAAGTAAAGTAGTAGAGCTGCTATAGTCACAGAAGTGCACTTTCAGCACGTTTTCTACACTAATTCACTTGCTTCGATCGAATGGTGTGCACAATAGTAACTTGGTTCTGTTAATATTGAGCACATGTTGTCCTAAATTAGAAATTCAAAAACATTTCATGGTTTTCACAGTTATAATGGTGTATATGATGAATTGTCTCCCAGACATAATCCTGAAATATCAAAGAGATCAAATGATGTAAATGTAAATACAAACAGAAAATGGATAATATTTGAGACCTGAGACACAGTGGGCATTCAGAGAGATTCATATGCTGAGAAACCATTTTAAGAACCCAAGAACTTTAGATGAGCTTCTAAAAGGAGGATCCCAGGCCAATTTTAATTTCTGAATTGTGGTTTTAGGAGCCTTTTTAGTTCATGCTCCAGAATAGGTACACCAAAGTGTTCTCCAAGGGACCTCGGCTTCATAAAGGGGTTCCACTTGGAGCACTCTCTGAAACAGTGAAACCGTCTAGACTCTAGACACGTTTTGTTCTTTTCTGAGGTCCGAGGATATATGAGTCCGGATCAACAGCAAGCTTCACAGAAAGACTCAATGTCTTTCCCAGAACCTCTGAAATCACACTGCTGATAAACTCCCAGACTGACTTCTGAATGCTCTTCAATGGCCAGAATATCTAACGTCACAATGTCTCTTACTTCAATAGCAGTCTGTACATTAAAACAGTTTCTCAAACACCCACTTAACCAGCCAAGGTGACGGGGACAAAGACAGATGTATGACAGATAAAGTGTGTTTGTGCTTCTGACCCGTCTTTTCCTCCATATTCAGTTGGCTTTTTATCCATAGTTATTACAGAATGTGTCTGAGCTTGTGAAAGAGTATGTGCACACAGTTTAGCCTCTGTCGATCCAAGTAATCATCTGTCAGCTCTTATAGGTGTGTGTGTCAGTGTGTGTGTGTGTGTACCAGTTCCTGTAGCTCCTCCTCAGTGGGCTCCTTAACCTCAGGTGTGCTGGTGTGTGTGGGACTGTGACTACGGACGTCATTCTGTAGACCATAAACTGACTAAACACCATGAAACACAAGTAAGCAATAAGTTCACCAACAGCACAAAATAAAACATCAACTAAAACTTTCAATCTACTTAAAACACCAACTAAACCTTCTAAAGATTTGAATAAATCTCTGTAATAATAATCCGTAGGGTTTTTTTTTTTTTTTTTTTTAAGCGCAGACGACGGATGCTCAGGTTTACCTTCCGTGTTTTGTGAGGCTGTTTCATCCTGGAGGATTTCTTGATGTCGGCTTCTGTCGTATTCACACAGCCGGGCTGTGATCATTCACAGAGAAAACACAATGAATCATTAGTATGAGTCACATTCTCATTACTAAGCAAACAAACAGAACACTTGCACTTCTCCAGATTCAGGTTCGCAGACAAAAACAGTTCAGTTCCTCTGATTTGTGCTTAGATTTGTGAGTGAGATTAATCAATTCAATTTGATCGGTATAGCGCTTGTCTCAAAGCAGCTTTACAGAAATTTATAAACACAGGATGGAGATTTTAAGTGTGTGAATTTATCCCTATTGAGTGAGCCGGTGACGGCGGTGACAAGGAAAAACTCCCTAAGATGATATGAGGAAGAAACCTTGAGAGGAACCAGACTCAGAAGGGAACCCGTCCTCATCTGGGTCACACGGATAGTGTGAGAGTAAAAGAAAGTTCATTATGGTTTAACATGAAGTCTGTTTCTTGAATTAGTCCACTGTTCACTAAAGGAGACTTGAGTGCAAAACTGCATGTGGTAATCGCAGTCCCAAGGCCATCACTCATATTTCATTCAGAAGCAGGGTTGAGATGTGTTACCAGTCTGATAGACAAAAATAGTGTGCTTTAATGATACAGTAATAAATGACCACAGCTGCAATCTAATTTAAATGTCATACTTTAATGACACTAAAGGTTATAATCATATCACACTGCTTCCATCAACCGGAAATTGTCGTAGTATAAACAAGATGACATCCGATGGCTTTGTCATTTTTTACTACCGATTAGATTTCAATTTTCATTTCCCAAGGTTTTTCTGATTTCTCTTTTACAGCTCATTTACAACCTCTCACTATGAGGCCTGATTTCTACTGATCTCTCACTAGTGTGGCACAGATTAGTGTCAGATAGACATAGCAAAAATAATAATTAATTAACAAGGTGGGTATGAAATAAGCCCCGCCCCAGGATGAACCAACATCACAGTTGTGTAAAATATGCTAGTAACGTGGGGGTTAGTGGTTAGCACGTTTGCCCCACACCTCTGGAGTCGGGGGTTTGATTCCCACCTCCGCCCCATTGCACGGAGTTTGCATGTTCTCGCCATGCTTCAGGGGTTTCCTCTGTGTACCCTGGTTTCCTGCTCCAGTTGAAAGACATGTTTAGGCTGATTGCATCTCTAAATTGTCCATAGTGTGTGACTGTGTGTGTAATTGTGCCCTGTGATGGGTTGGCACCCTATCCAGGGTGTCCCCCGCCTTGTCCCCTGGGATAGGCTCCAGGCTCCATGTGACCCTGTGTAGGATAAGTGGTACACAAAATGGAGGGATGGATGCAACAGAATAATACTACTGTCAGAAATCATGTCATGATTTGTTGTATTTCATGAAGTTCTTGTTTAAGGGATGACCAAATCAATGGGGGATTCTGTGACTGCCACAACACACACACACACACACACACACACACACACACACACACACACACACACACGCTTCTTTCTCTCATGTTATCTCTTATTACATCACTCTCTCCATTTCATGCCCACACACATACACAAACTCAGTGTGAGGTTGAGAGTCAGTCTGTTCCCCAAGACACACACAGACACATAATCCCGGTAACATGATCACAGTCACATGACCATATTCCCCAGACAGCTTTCTGAAGCAGAGTGCTCAACCACAAACATTTGCGATCACCAGATCCCAATCGAAAATCAGTGTTCTCGCTCTACCGCTAGATGAAGTGTGACAGGAAATGGTAGCAATTTACTTAAACCCTGTTTCAAAGACTCAAACCATGACAGTTTAATTCCAGTGGCACAACACTATCATGTTAGCATGACACCACAAGTTCCTCACAGGTTCTTTCAATAGTTAAGGGTTCTTAAGTGTTCTAGTATCTCTCATAGGGACCTTTACTGGTTTTTTTAGAGCAGTGGTGGCCAACTCTGTTCCTGGAGATCTACCTTCCTGAAGACGTTATCTCCAGCCATAATCGTGCCCACATGACCATCTGATCATCAATCCTACGACTTAAGGCAAAAGGCGTGTTCGATTTCATGCGGCGCTGCGCAGACCGATCTGACTTGAAGCAGTGCATGCCGATTAGAATTTTTGTCCGACTTGAGACGCCACGTCACTGTGACAGATGGCATCAAAGTTTCGCTATAGTGATTCGAGAGCAGCCGGCTCCCTCAGCCAGCACAGCTTCTCCAGAGCGGATGCACGAGCTCTGATAACGATACAGCTATCTCACGATTGGCCAGACTCACCCCCGACAACGATGACGTGCTTTTCATGTTTTATTCTGACACCTTCAGTTCCGCAAAGGCACACAAATCCGTATTATTCTAACAGTAAAAACCCTTTTGATGTGATCTTAATGTTATATTGTGTCAAAATAAAACTGATCAAAATATAGACCCCACTCTATTGGTTTTGAAATAATACCGGCGTATGTTGAACTTTCTCCTTGTACATACAGGCACTGTATTAACCTATTCGGTGAAAAGTGTTTCTGGTTGCTACACGTAAAATTCAGACGTCTGTTTATTTGAGAACTATTACATCTAATCCACTTCGTCTGCGATAAAGAAAGCAGACACAGTGCGAGCGTCACTATGGGAAGCAGAAAGTGTCCAACTTGACACTTCCTTCCCACGACTGCAAGCGGCGACTCTCTCCGATTGGACATCCGTTCGCAGCCCAAGTCGAACACACCTGTAGATCAGATACTCAGGTGGGTACGATTATGGTTAGAGCTAAAGTCTTCATGAAGGTAGATCTCCAGGAAAAGGGTTGTTGATCACTGTCTTAAAGGGACAATCCAAAGAACTCTTAAATACGCGTGTATGACACTCATACTAATCGATTACTAATACGCATACATTTTATGACCCATTAAATGTGTCATAATTTCTCAAGACTGTCATAACAGCTGTAATAATTGATGACAATATTAGTCTGTGTAATATGGAAATATTTGCTAAGAGTGCGATGTAGGGTGTGTACTGACTTCCTGATGAATTCACATATATAATTTCTCATAAATGTAACAATTTGTGACATGCTCATAACATGTTGTTACGAAGTCCGCAACAGTATTATAAACAGCTTGTAATGAGTTTTAACATAATTACTGACTAGAACACCATTCATGATTGTTCCATGTGTAAAACATGACCAGACACGCTGTTATAGGAAAGCAATCCGTGACGAAACCAGCTTGAAGTGGATTATTCACAATCCTATAACAGCACACCCTGAAGTGTTTTATATACTCTTGCACCACAGCAATTTACCAACAATTACAATTTGTTTTATCTGTAGTTACATTTTATGTCGCGGAATGTCCGTGAGAAAGTCGGTTCCTGTCATCGCTTACATTATAGCAGCTATAAAAAGGGTCATTCCCCTCACCAACCTCGATCTTGAAGTTAATAGGACAAAAATAAAAAATAAGAATAAAAAATCAATAAATATGCAGACTCCACTGACAAAATAATTACTGACTCTTAAAAAGTGCTGACTTCCTGCGTAAATGTTCCCAACCGACATCTTCATTTTTCTTTACCTAATAACATACAGTATTCTTCAATCTATTGATTATTAGGCTAATATTATGCACTGTAGAAAATCCGCTGTACACGTCCCTGTGAGTGAGCTGTATTAAAATGAGTACATTCGTATAACCCTATCATTTGAATTACAGCCAGAACTACTGCTATTAATTCAACAGCGCTGTGGTATAAGTCGTGTTATCGAGTGTTATGACAGTACTCATGTAATAATATTATCAACTGCTGTCTAGAGCACACTTGACACAAGCTGTCATGGCAAGGAATATTATGACAGCGCTCATGACAGTTAGCGGTACTGGTAACACAGCACTCACATTACCGGACAGCTCATGACATCTGCCGTGACGTGATGATGATATTGTGTTAGTTAGTCTTGATGCAGAGTTTAAATCAAGTGTTACAGAGAGAAACATCAATATAATTAAATTATAAATCACGGCATAACTTGGACACTACAAAGTGCTGGTGCAGAAGCTAAGTCTGCCATTTCCAATTATGTGACCCATCAGATCAGGCAGACAGCTGTGTGTGTGTGTGTGTGTGTGTGTGTGTGTGTGTGTGTGTGTGTGTGTGGTCTGCTAAACTTGTAGCGTGCAAATGAGGAAATGAGTGAGGACCCAGAGCTAGACAAGGGCATTTGTTTGTGTGTACATGAATATGTGTATGTGGTGGTTGCGTCACTATATGGATCAATCAAGTTGCCACAGTCTTATTATATAAGTGCAGTAGATAGATAGATAGATAGATGGACTTTGCATATAACCACAATGACAGGCAGTAATGCATAAAAGCGCTTTACTTATTCGCACCCTTTATTAAAAATGAGCAAAAAGAAAATATTCCAACATTTTATTGTTAGAAATATGTATGTGTCACATAATTGACTAAAAACAAAGGAATGTTCCTTGAGCTGATTTACCTAGTGGGTCAGTGGGAAGTACTGTGCTGTTATAGAAAAATCCACACTGAGCTGGTGTGATACGTGATGCGAAGCATATAAAGGGGCCTGGTTTATATTTGAAGGATGATGACGTGCACATGCAGAAGGAGCGGCAGCGCGTTGTTCATACACTCGACACTGTAAAACGTTTCGTGATTTCACGAACAGCAATGTTTCAATGACGAGCTCTGCCACTCATTTAAAACAACAACAACAACAACTTTCTGCTGAAGGTGTGATTGGAAGGTGTGTAAAACACGCCCTGACCTTATGCTCAGAAGTATTGACTGATCTTGAAAAGCCAGAAGACTGGTACGCTGAACACCTCTTTCAGTAGGTTTGAGATTTTGAAAATACAAACACTAACCGTAATATAAAAATCAGTTGGTATTAGTGCCGGTAATGATTAGTGTAAATACTCAATAATGGACGAAATAGTGCATGAGTATTGCAGAATTAATACAAATAGTGCAGGAAGACTAAAGCAGTTTGTGTGAATGTGAGTCCCAGTGACATTTCAAAATATTAGCATGCAAAATCCCTCTTTGGTATGTCTAATAGTAATTTGTAAAATAAAAGAATGAAACAAAAGAGGAGATTGTGAGAAAATATTCCAAACTCTTAAAAGGTGCCAATAATTCTGGAGTTGACGGCATGCTTACCGTGATCCTAGCTGACCCCGCCTTTAACCAGCACTACTACACAATCTTTTTACTAATTATACATGAGTATCCACCTCCATTCTCTTTATTTTTATTTCCTCCGTATTGATATGGTGACCAACAGATATTGGCGTATTCGTACATCAACCCAATTTTCTCCCTTTGTAGTTACTGTCAGTTTCCCTTCACTAGCTATCTCTCTCTTTTTGCACAACTATCCCCAATCTGAAAGGTAAAGTGCCTCCTCTGAGACCCATGAAGCCACCATATTATTTCAAACTGCTGTTTGCAGCTGCACAAACTTGGAGGAGACCACTAACTGCGTTATTCCGTACACATGCTAACAAATGCTCTGCGAAGACCAATCTGATCGATGGTGAAGCTGTCATTTGAGAGCAAGCTGGAAATCTAACCATCTAGGAAATCTGCCTGTGACATCAAAATGTATGTCTGCATCAGTGTTGAAGTAATACAGTATGTGGATTAAAAAATCAAGGAAAAAATGAAATGGAAAAGAAAAAAAAAAAAAAAGAAAAATAGTGAAGCCTAGCACGAGAAAAGCATATATCTGATTATATAAACCATAATGACTGACAGTGCTGTGAAAATCAATCGAAAATGGAATCTACAGTACATGTTTAATTAGATTAATTCATATTCATTATATTCCCTCTATGAAAAGTCCCAGTCTAATTGGATCTCATTTACATAGGCCCTTCTATTCATTAAAAAAAGCACGTCACTCTTAATTACACTAATTTGCATCGGTTCTTTCATTCATTAAAAAGAGACTCACATTAATGTGCTCTCATTTCCTGGTTCTTCAGAAGTCTCGCTTAGGCCTTAGTGCTATTTTTTATTATTATTATTATTTCAGTGCTGGACAGATTTTCTTCACTTCATTGTCAGTTATATATATATATATATATATATATATATATATATATATATATATATATATATATATATATATATATATATATATATATATATATATATATATATATATATACGTTATAACGTAAGTTCTCGTATCGACTCATTAAAATCCTATTAAAATGAATCCCACTGCTTTTCTGCAATATTAGTGTTTTAACATATCTGGTTATAAAATCAAATCAGAAGAAAACAATGCAAGTCATTAATACTGGATGGCAACAGAAAGCAAGTCTCCAGCTAATCTGGCTGAAACATATACAGTATATTGTTTAAAGTCAATGAAATGTACTTGGATTAAACTTATTTGTCATCATATGAAAGCCTGGTACATCTTCTTGTGGGTTTTCCCAGTAGATCAAATCCAAGCGCTATAGACAATAGGTATCTGGGGATGTATAGCATGACTATTAGTACTCTCTTCCTCTTAAACTTTCTCCATCCCCTGTTACTTAGAGGAACACCAGCCAATTCCAGGATTTCGTGGACTCAAATACTGTATACAGGATAAAGGGGTTAGTGCTCTCCTCCAAACATGTTCAGCTGAAGTTATATGAGCAGCAGTTGGAAAAGACGCAGTGTTTACCCTCACCCTTAGACACTGATAGCTTGAAGAAAAGCAAGTAAGCAGATAAAATAAATGACGATCCAAAAATCTATTAAAACATGGAACGTGTGATTTGTTGGTTTTGCAGCCTGAGGATCAACACATTGTGCAAGAATTCCACTATGGACAATTGAAGAGCAAAAAAAAAAAAAATATTCAGCCATTTTTTTGGTGATAAAATTATCTGTGGAGGCTGTTAATGACGTTAGTTAGAACAGCATAATTCATCATCTATTGAATATTTGTATTTGTTTTGAGACTTTCCTGTCTCACATTGATCAGGTACTACATACTCAATTACATAGTGTAGGCACAGCTGATGGCACACAGAATAAACACCTACCTACTGTACATGGGTAAACTCCCAGGCAGTGATGAGTAAAACAGAGTGGGATGAAGTTGTCGGTGAGTGTGACGGATATTAAAAAGGCTAATCAGATGAGTAACGCTACTTAGGGAAAATGATACAGCGCCTCACCACGGGTCTGTGCACATCCCAGAATGCCCGCTCCTGACTGTCCAGAATCTTCCGCTCGATTTTGTCCCGTTTCTTATCCACTCTGAAAAAAAAGAGAGAAAGTAAAAATATAACAGCAGACCACAGACGACTAGAAGTGTCGACCGTTTGCTGTAGAGTCTCGCTTTTTTAGTCGTGGTGTACAGAAAATGAGTCATAATTAAGCTTAAACTGGAACGCTGACATATACAGTATGTATCTTGGATAAAAAATTGGGTCCTCTGTGTTGGATGAAATGGATTTAACTCAGCAGGAGGAAAAGCACTTTATAAGGAGGATTTAGTCAACACTAGATGACGTAACCGTAAAATAGCACCAATTATAAGTTTTGTCAAAACTTGCGCTTGCAACTTGTAGACATTTTTGTGGCTTTTCTTGTGGGAAACTACTTGAATTGGAGAAATCGCAATCGCACGAAATTGTTTTGCACGGTCTTTCACAATGAGGTTTGTTGGTAAATGAGACCATTTAGCTGTACTCATGTTCAATGCATACGAATCTGAGAGGGCTTCGGCTGAATGTGTGTTGTCATGACGTCATATGGTGCATCTCGGCCCAAATCTACAGTAATAATATTGCAGCGTTTGATTGATTTTACGTTAATTTCTGCGATCGCAAAATCATGAACTCCTGGAGGAGCTGAACTGTACCAGGGTTCAGCTACACAATAGAGTTTCATCCATGTTTATAGATTCAAATATATCACGCTGTGTCCTAAACCATATCAGCAAGTGACATCACTGAAGAATCGGATACGGTTTGAAGCAGATATTTACAGAAAAGATATCTTCTGTTACTTGTTAGTGGCATTAGCCTCGTAGCTCATAGCAGTATAAAACTAAAGAAGGAAATGTTTATAGGGATTTATAAGCAGTTAACGTGGCACCATGTGGTTTAGAACATGGAGTGTTTCAGTTTCCTAATGCAGAGTGTATCTGGAGTTTGTCTGTCTCCTATTCATACTCACTTAGCTTGTGCTTCTGCTTGCATAAATATAAATTCCCATTTCCGTGCAAAGGCCCTCTGTAGCCGTGCTAAACTTTCCTGGAAACACACAAACAAGTACAGTTTTCACATGAGAAAAAGAGATTTGAAGTATATTCACATTTATA
>NC_030428.2:24237500-24240000 GCF_001660625.3 Ictalurus punctatus
ACGACCTTGAGGACATCGAATATTACCATCTGCCCCGAGTGTCCGTTTACAAGCATGCCAAAAAGTCAAGTCACTCTCTGGGGCATTATACTTTAAAAACATAATGTCAGTGTCGCTAGGGACGTGAACGTGTGAGACAAGGGTGAACACAGTTGAGGTGTGAATAATCGTTTTCATTATTTTAATACTAACGCCACTTGTACAAGTTCAATTTTTCAATGAAGCAGATATATGTCATGGTTCTGCTGAAATCCACACTGAACAACATTACCCATCCGCCCTGGCATGTCGCATGACCATGTCACATGTCACATGTCCCACTGATCGCTCACACCTGTTCTGTGTTACCCCTAATAAGCACCCCTATAGAAGTTCTAGTTTTCAGCACCTAATTGTCAAGCTTTTGTTGTTGTCATGTTCGTGTGTAATCGTGTGTAATCATGTGTCCTACAGCCGCTCTCACAGTCTGCATGTTTTTGCCGTGTGTCTGTTGGTATGTTTGTGGTTTTAGCTTCCACAGTTTTGGTTGTTTATTTTGCACTTTATTCAGTAAAAATCTGCGCATGCATCCGTCGCCTTCTACAATCCATGTACAATTTATATTCAATAAAAATGCTCAAAATAACACTGCTTCTGGTGCCTTAATTTAAGACAAATTCACTTATTTTTATTATGTTGCTTGAAGAAATTGTATCTTATTGTATGCTTTTGTTTCCCCTTCCAATTATCAATCTTAGATTAATCGATAAATTCTTAGTCAGCTCAATCCAGAGAGCAAAATGCTCATTTTAAGTAAGTCTATCTTGAATACGTTGAGCTTTCATTGATTGCATTTTGCAATTTTTGTCTCGTTTTAAGATCCAATAACATTTTTAGTGACTATGTATTTATGCTATTTTCAAGAATTCCTACCAAGTCAGTTTTGTTTACCCCAATGGCAGATTTTTTTTTTGCTTTAACTAGATTTACAGCATCCCCCCCCCCCCCCCCCCCCCCACACACACACAGTGTTCACGTACGAAGATGTCAGTTTTTGCAGTGTACATCCTGATTTCTGTAAAGCTGTGTAGTGACGATGGCTGTTAAAATGCAATACAAATGAAATGTCATTTAATTAAAATTAGGACGCTGAGACACAAGCGAAATCAAATAGGCTCATATGCAATGAGTAGCCCATGCTACATCTTGCATACACACACACACACACACACACACGCACACACATTTATTTTACTCTGAGACTTCACGGTGTCGGACAAGGATTACACTTACAGACTACAAGGCATGTTTGTAGTGAAGAAACATCACTGGAGAACAAACGTACAAGAGCAGAGAACGTTCAGTGTGTACTCCATGCTATAATCATATATAACAGTTATACTAAAGATGTTCCATTTCTTTTTTCTTTTTACCTTCTTTAACAACACAATCACTGCTGGAATTTCACAGCATTTAAGGGCTGATGAGGGGTTGTGGACTTGTGCTTGTAATAATTAGGGCACATTTATGAAGCCTTACGCACCACTTGCGTTGTTGGTGTAAATGTAATTTTCCTTATATATTCAACGGCATTGTTGAATTCTCTATTCTGATTGGTTGGAAGGTGTCGATTAGTGTTTTTATTTTTTATTTTTTATAACAGCAGCTCAGACAGAAGTCCAGGCCTCAACGTTTATGTTCATTTGTTTGTTGTAATATGTGAGCATTTCTATAGTAACAGGAACTATACTCGAGTGTTCAGATTATCGAAAGGTATCAAGGCGTATGAAAGTAAAAGGACAGAGGACTTTACCCTTGTGGTTTCTTGCTAACAAACTGCTTTTTCTTGTCTTATTAACTTCAGGACGGAGCGAGCGAACGACCGGTTATAGTCAGAACAGGGACTAAATTCTTGCAAGGATGCTCCACAGCAGTGAAGGTAACAACAAAATAAAAAAAAAATATGACAATATCAATGAAATTTGCTAGTGTTGGAAATTTGCTGTGGTATAGGAGGAATAAAACACTTCAGGACATAGGGTTATATTAAATTAATCAACTTTGGAGTGTTGCAACTCCGCGTTGTGATGGGCCGCATCACACCACCTGGTCATTGATTATTTTCCTATAACCTATTATTTCTATGTCTTCATTTTGTCTGGAGGGTGTGCAAACTTTTGCACTGTACTACAGCAACGCAAATCAGCTCTCTGGTTTGCTGTGTGATGTTTCTAGTCCATGGGATAACTAGGCTTACCTAATTGTTACGCGGAATTGTTTTCATTTGCAGCTATTCATGCACACTTAAAGCCAACAAACCTTGTTTCTTCTCATTTTAACGCAATTTCATGTTTCTATAATGATATCCATTCTGTCGTCTATAAATGATCAAATGAAAATGGGTTGCTTAAAATAAATAAATAAATATACTTAGACCTAAAATACAGTGCTGTTAAGTCAGAGTGATGTTTCCTCTCTTTTATATTGAATCAGAATATGTGTAATTTCAGCGCTGTGAGTG